>NC_056725.1:1651940988-1652113488 GCF_019279795.1 Protopterus annectens
GCCTGTGTGTGTACAGCCTGTAAACCTGCTGACATTACTGAAGCCAACTATGGCACAGTGGAAACACAGTGACCTTTTCATCACCAAGGTACGGCTGTATATGTACATGTTTACTGAGGTACGTATGCATGCAACAGTGTGTGAAGGACAATGGAGGCAGACAGTGTGACCTTGCATGCATGTCCCTTGGCACAGCCAGCTAGCATTCATACATGTCACCTGGGTGTTCTGTAGGACCACATGTTCATAGATACAGAGGAGGTTACTAGAGTACTGTCCCTGGGACCCTCACAAGCCTAGCCATTACTTTATCCTCAACAGGTCATCCATCAGCACCTTTTGCCCCTGCCATTGCTGGGCACAGGTTGAACCCCAAGTACAGATGTTTTTTTTCCCATCCACTCAACCTTAATGCAGTTGATGAGGGTATGCATGGTACTGTGTTTGACATGTTTGGGGAATGTAGTCCTGACACAGGCAGCCTCTGATAGCCAAATCTGACTCCCTAGCATGTGTTTCTGCTATCTTATATGCAAGTCAGGCCTCTCGTGCCAGTAATGCACACAGAGCTATACTCTCATACATGGTGCAGCTGTTGAAGGGCTGAGCACAACATTGCCATCTTGGCATGCCACAGACATCTGTGGACAACCTGAATGGTAACCAGTGAGCCAGTACTGATTACAGTTGTTAGGACTGAGATTATAACCCCTACTTATCTAGTTATTTGCACTGTAGTGTTACATAGTTATCGCACATGCCACTGAGCTTAGAGGGCGAAGACTGTCCAAAGGTGTTTCTAAGGTGAATAACATCAGCAGGCCTTGTAAATTATGGCAATGGGAAGTGTACTGGGTGGGAAAGGCACACACACACACACTCTCTCACACACACACACACACACACACACACACACACACACACACACACACACACACACACACACACACACAAAGGCGGGTGAAGTGAGATTATATCCCCTACCTCACTACTATTACACAATAGAGCTCACCTTCATCCTAGCACATGCCACTGGTTACAACGGGTGTGCAATTGTCTGCAGCAGGATATCATTCTATGCCTTTCAGGGTGTCTCTTTCTCTCTCTTGCTCTGTCTGTGTCTCCCTCTCTCTCTCTCTCTCTCTCTCTCTCTATCTGTCTCTCTCTGTCTCTGCCACTGTCTGTCTCTCTGTTCTTCATGTCTATGCCTGTGTATGCTTAAAATATTTTTACATGTTGCCCATATATATGTATGTGTATCACACTCTACAGATCCAGGTATATCACATATGGACCACCTACAGATAGCTGAGGGTTATCCTATGTGATGGGTGAGGGTAGAGACAGTTAAGGTATACAAAGCTGTCTGTATGCAAAGACATGTATGCACAATATAGTTGTATAGTCTGATGTGGGTTCAGACATGGGCTGTAATTCTCTAAGTGTAGTATGACTTTTTATAGTGAGAGTGGGAGTCCATTCCAGAGATAGGTGTACTCCGGTCCATGGTTTTGTGTGCTACAGCCATACCTCAAACTCTTAGTGCAAGAAATCTGGAGAAAGCCTGCAAAATGGGGGGACAATGGCCCAAAAATAGGGAGACATTTTAAAGATTGCTCTTATAAACTTAGAAAGTTGCTAGAGTAAGGTTTGTTTTAGCATGCATTTTCTGTAGGATATGATGTCTGAAACTGAAATGTATGTAATTACTTACTGATATAAATCATCAGATCATCCCAGTGATTTACCAGAAAAATAAATATTTTATGAGGAACAGACCAAAAATATGAGCCAAAATATAGACATTCTGGGCAAATCTGGCCAGTAGAGAGGTGCAGCTACAGTTGATTCATTGATGAAGCTGTGTAAACAGTCCAGCACCTCAGTGATATACTGGCTGGGGATCTCCTGGTAGTGTGGTATCATTATTAACTGAAAAGTCATATCTTGGTGTGTGTACAGAGTGCAATGTACTGAGCAGAGTTTTCAATAATATGTGTGGTATATTCTACACAGCACTGTGATTTCTTTGTATGTCAGTGGTAGAGCAGTATTAGAGTAATGTGGTGAACTGCTGCCAGACATTTGATTATAGGTTCATAGGTTCACAGGAGGTTACTAGGCTATTGGCCCTGAAGCCCTTATAACCCTAGCAGATGAGAGTGTAGCCCATGTTAAGACATGTCAGCACCCAAAGCCCCTGTTCAGCAGGGACACAGGTGGAATCACAGGAGTGTATTTTCTGTTTCCCATGCAGTTATCCAGGGTACACTTCAAAAGGGTTACTGGGTCAGTCTGCTTGACGTGGACAGGGAGTGCATTCCACAGATGGGGGAGTCTGTGGGACACATATCTGCCACACCAACAAGTCCTATTGATATCACAGACCAGGTTGATGTTGTGCCTGCAGGTTGCTTGAGTGGAACTTGACTTCCAGATATGTAGCAGTCCCATCAAGGCAGGGTCTGATTTGCTTTGTATGCCAGACAGAGGTCACCTCTACGGAGTCTGTATGGAACTGGAACTGAGTAGAGGGGCAGTGATTTCAGCCTATCTGTGTAGGGCAGGTGTTTGAGGGCCTGGATTCTCCTGGTGAGGAACCTCTGTAGTCTCTCTAGCTGCTGCATATGCTTTGTGAGGTACATGCCGAAGGTGATGGTGTACATAATAATTGGCCTTATAAGGGTGGAATACATGGATGTTATGACTTCTTTGTCCCTGGATGAGATACCCTTACTTATGAGGTGGACCACATAGAAACCTTTCCATACAACAGATGCAACATGGTAGTCAGAAGTCAGGTTGCTATCAACCTGTGTGGCCAAATGCCTCACTACTGATTGTGTATGTAGGACATTGTTGTTAGTGTGATAATATATGGGGACATCACTCTCCCTAAAGGAGATGTTGATGCATTTTCTGGTATTCAGCTTGAGGCCATGTTTCTGGCACCAGTCATTTGTGTTGGTGAGACCCTCTTGGAGGAAGTCCACATCACTTTGGGAATTGATGACTGTTTCCAGCTTGCAGTCATCTGCAAACTTGGTCAGCCATAGGCCATTGGTTTTGGCCTGCACCTCAGGGAAGTATATCCCATATAACAGAGGCCCCAAGACCGATCCCTGGGGTATGCCACTCATTACAGGTATACTGCTTGCATTAGCTACCCCAATTATGGGGGTTCTATCAATGAACCAGTTGATACCCATCTGGTTACATATGGATTTATGCCTAGTTGACAGAGTTTATCTACTATGGCCAAGTGGGAAATAGTGTAGAAGACTTTGGCCTAGTCAAGGTGGGCGGTGTACACCATCTTTCCCTCATCCATGCCTATATTGGCTGTCTCAAGGAAGTCAACCAGATTTAACAGACATACCTCCCCTTGACAAAGGCAAACTGTGTGAGGTCACGTATTTGTAGCTTGCCAATGGCCCTGTTAATGAGGTCCATGGTAATCTGTTGCATGGCCTTGCAGATCAGGATAGTTAAGCTGATGGATCTATCATTTCCTGGATCAGTGGATGCTCCACCTTTGAGTAAAGTTATGACAGTGGTTGTCCTCCACTCATCTGGAACAAAGCCCATACTCAGGCTTTGGCTGACTAGGGTGCCTAATGGTGCTGCCAGTTCATGCCTGAGTTCATGTAGAATGCAGCCTGGGATGTTGTTGGGTCCCATGGAGGCTGTCTTTTTGCCTTTGAGAAGACAGTAATGCCCTGTTCCCTAGTGATAGGGGGTGTGGGGCAGGTACTGGGGTTGTCCTGCTTTATTGATGGGACGACAGTGGGGAGAAATTTCCACTGAATCTGTCAGCCAGTAGATTGGCTATATCTACAGCATTTGTGTTTGTGGTGTTCTTAACCACCAGTTCTGAACAGATCTGGGAGCTTCCTTTGAGACTGTAGATATATGTGAAGAAGGCCTTATGATTGTCTCTATTAGATGTGGGCAATTTGGACTTGAAGTTGCCTTTAGAGGATTTCACTAGTGCTATTATTTGCTTGTTCAGACTAAGGAGAGATTGCTTTCAATTGTGCACCTGCTCCTTCTTGGTCCTGGACAGCAATTTTTTTCCTTTTGTTATATAGTTCCTTTATTGCAGTTGTCTACTAGACAGGTTTACTCTTCCTTGTGTAGGATGATGTTGTCCTGTCAGGTATTCCTGATTCCATGCATCTACATGTATGCTCAAATAGTACATCGGTGTACATTTGGACATTAGATGCCTGTTCCTCCATTGGGGAGGGGGCTGTGCAGCTGTTTATATAATCCCTCAGGTGGCTATGATCAGCTTTGGAGAATTTTTCTTTTTACCATAGCTAGAAGGGGGTCAGGGGAGATGGTGATATTGAACATGGCTGCTTTTTTGTCAGATCTTGCCAGGGAAGATGATACTGTAAGGGTGCTGTAGTGGTTAATCATGTTGGTTACTACCAAGTCCAACATATTTATAACATTTTGTGGGGGTATCAAGTAGCTGCCCTAAGGATTTGGCATTGGTAAGATGGGGGAATCTCTGTGCATTTCTGTTCTGGTATGGGTAGTTTTTCCAATCAATGGTTGAGTAATTAAAGTTTGCCAGGATCAGGGTAAAGGATTGAATCTTGATAGATTTGTAGAGGGCCAGATAGGTGGAGTGGGCATCCTGAGTCAAATATGTGGGCCTGTAGCTACCTATAATTTGAATAGGGGTCTTGTCAACAGTTAACTGCACCTGGAGTGTTTCATGTGCATCAGACTGTTTCACCAGCCTGGAGGTATGTGTCTGTTTAATATATATATTTTTATACTCCACCTCCTTTGGCTTTGCTGCCCACATTTTGCTGTCTGGCTGAGTGATAGGATGAGTGACCAGGTAAGGATGGGTTGCTTTCCACAGCTGTGGCCCAGGTTTCTGTGATGGCACAAATGTCAGAATCTTCCAGGGTTAAGAATGCTTGCAATGAATGCAGTTTCATGTTTAGACTCCTAGCGTTTAGCAGCATGACCTTTAATTTGCATTTTGTTGAGAGTTTCATGTTGGTAACATCGACCTCATGATTTTCCCTAAAAAAATGCACTATGGGGGAGGCAAGGACCTTTGCCAGAAGCCTGAAGCCCAAGTGAAACAGATGCAGGCCATCTCTAGCAAAGCAGCATGGTCTGTTGATCGTATGTTCCCAGGCTGTCAGGCACTGGATCCACCTGGGATGACACCAGAAAGTCTGCCAATTGTTAATGTCAATCATTTTCTGTTTGTATTGAGGCATCATTCTGGGTGACAGCAGAATGCTGATTAAGCCTAGGGACATACCTGCATGGGACACATTAAGCATGCTCAGTCATGTCTGTCTTCTTATAATACAGAGAGGTATGTCTGATGTCGTTCACACCAACATGGACTGGGACATAGTCATAACAGTAGCTGTTGTGGAGAGACTTCAGTGCTTGGTCATATGGTGGATTATAGCACCAGACAAACAAGTAACCATGACTTTCTCCTTATGCAGCCTGTTGCGAGGCACATCTGTGTATCTCACAATGGAGTCTGCTATGAGTAATATGCTGGGTTTATGGTTAGGTCTTAGTGGTTGCTTGACACTGGTGTGTGGACTATGCATGGTATGTGGTGTGGAGGTTTG
Organism: Protopterus annectens; assembly: GCF_019279795.1. NCBI lineage: Eukaryota > Metazoa > Chordata > Ceratodontiformes > Protopteridae > Protopterus > Protopterus annectens. Next base: position 1,651,946,613 of record NC_056725.1, read on the forward strand.
TGGAGGTCTCGTGTTTTTGGCTCTGAGGTGTCCTTTGTTTGGATTTTTTTTTTTGTTGAGGACCTCCTCATGTGTGGGTGTGTGTTGTGTAGTTGTGGGTGATGTTTACTGACTCCTTACACTGCAGGGAACCTATGTTACTGCATGATTTGTTCTGGTGTGCAAATTCTCCATTTGTCTGGCCAGTGGTTCCCATTCCCCTTATATGTGTTTCCTTGTCCTTCTGTAGCACAGTCACAGGCTTTGTCCACAGTTGCTGCTGCTATGTATTTGTATTTCTGGTGTGAGTGGGGTAGAAGTCATAACATCACACACAGGGTTATGGACTTCACACCTCTGAGTGTACCTGTTCATAGGATCATAGGAGATTACTAGGCTAATGGCTCTGGGGCCCTTACAAGCCTAAAAGAAACCACAATCATCACCTGACAGCCCTGTCAATGAGGCACACAGGTGCCACCCCTGGGACAAATTTATGGTCACCCATCCACTTATCAAGGTTGTGCTTGAAGTGGGTCAGAGACGTACTTCGTTTAAGGTGTATGGGAAGTCTATTCCAGAGTTGAGTCAGCCTCTGGGAGACAAGCCTGTCTCTCCAGGAGGGTTTGTTAATGTCACATATTAGATTTAAGCCTTTTGATTGGGTACTACGTGAGGAGTTAGACTTATGGATATGGAGCATCTCTAGTACAGCAGGGTCTGAGATTGCCTTGTAGGCAAGACACAGGTCTCCTCTGAGCAATCTGTTTGATACAGAGTAGAGTGATGGTGATTTCAGTGTGTCTACATAGGACAGGTGTTAGAGGCCATGGATTCTCTTTGTGAGGTATTTCTGTGGCCTTTCCCGTTGTTGCAGGTGTTTGGAGAGGTACATACCAAACGGGGTGTTGTAATCAATTATTGGCCTAATGAGGGAGGAGTAAAGAGAGATAATAACCTCCTTCTTTCTGGATGCAATCCATTTACTTACGAGATGAACCAAGTAAAAGGCTTTTCTGACTACTGCCGCTACATGATAGTCAGACGTGAGATTGTTGTCAACTTGTGTACCCAGGTTTCTGACCACAGGTTGTGCGCTTAGTGGGTTGGTGCTAATGTGGTAATCAGTAGGGGCCGTGTTTTTGATGAATGGTATGAAAATACGTTTTTCTTTTATTTAACTTAAGGCCATGACTTTGGCACCACTCATTTGTTGCTGTGACACCCTCTTGAAGTATGTTAACATCATTTGGGGAGTCAATGACAGCACTCAACTTACAGTCATCCACAGACATGGTCAGCCACAGGCCTTTTGTCTTTGCCTGGACCTCTGCATAGTAGATGCCAAACAATAGGGGTCCCAGAACAGATATCTGGGGGACACCAATACTTACAGGTCTGCTATCAGAGGTAGTGGCACCTATTTTGATCTTGTGGGTCCTATCAGTGAGCGAGCTGGCCACCCACCTGATGAGATAAGGATTTATGCCAGGTTCTGTTAGCTTTTCAATGATGCCCAAGTGGGGGATTGTGTCAAAGCTTTGGCCAAGTCAAGGTAAGCTGTATGTACTGACTTTCCCTCATCCAGTCACTTAGTGACAGTCTCAAAGATGTCAACCAGGTTCAACAGGCAAAATCTGCCCTAGACGAATCCAAACTGGGTGGGGTCAAGTGCTTGGAGATTGCTATGTCCTTGTTTATGAGGTTCATAATAATATGCTTCATGGCCTTACAGATCAGACTTGCCAAGCTAATGAGGTGATAGTTTCCATTTTTAGTAATGGCACCACTTTTGTGCAAAGGGATGACAATGGCAGTTCTCCACTCTACTGGAAAGAAGCCTATACTTAGGCTATAGGTGAATAGGTTTTTCAATGGTGAGGCTAGTTCTTGCTGGAGATGTTGCAGAATACAGCCCGTGGTACTATCAGTTCCCATTGAAGCTGTGTTCTTTGCCTTGGATAGGAGCTTTAACACTTGATCTACAGAGATGTGAGGCGCAGGGCAAATATCGGGGATATGGTATGTGTCTTTCTGGGGGGACAGGGGGGTGAAGTTTGAGCTGAACCTATCAGCTAGCAGGTTGGATAACTCAACAGGAACAGTGTAAGTGGCACCATTAAGAAGTAATTCAGAAAAAACCTGGGCTTAGCCGTGGAGTTTTGTGACGTAACTGAAAGAGGCTTTGTGGTTAGCCTTTGTTTCAGAGGCTAGTTTCATTTCATAATTGGCTTTGGAGGATTTCACTAGTGATATACTTTGCTTGTCGAGGCTAAGGAGGTAGTTTTTCCAACTGGAAATTTGTGCGTTTTTACCCTTGGACAAGAGATTCTTCCTTTTGTTGTAAAGCCTTTTGATAGAGGATGTCCTTCCTCAATACTTATTACAAAAGTATTGAGGAAGGGCTTTACCCGAAAGCTTTGCTGGTGTTATTCATATAAAGTGTTTTTTCTCAACGTATCTGGTGGTTTTATTATATTTTCACTGCAGCCTGTGGTTTTTATGATAGAGGATGTCCAACAAATAGGTTTGTGTTTCTTTCAGGAGCAGGTTTTAGTTCTGTTGGGTATGGCTGAGTCCATGCAGTTGTACAGGTGCTTGTATACTGCACTGGCATACTGTTCAGCATATTTGTCTGCATCCTCTGAGGGGGGTGGTGTGAAGCTACTGATACCCTCCCTTAGAACATTGCAGTCAGTTTTTTGAGATGTAGAAGAAGAACAGAACCTGTTTAGCAGGTTGTTCATCATTGCACCCCTACATCTGCTGTGGACCTCAGACAGTTTGTGTTGCAATGTTATTATAAGGCTACATGTTGGCCATAGCTGTCAAACTGTCACAGACTGACATCTGGACAGGCCCATATATAACAGTCAGACACAGGCCCACACATGGGGACATGGTGTTAATATTGCTCTGCCAAACGTAGACAGTTGGGAGAAGGGTTTGGTATTAGCTTGCTTTTTCTTATGGCTATGACGTCTGCTTCTGCACTGTCTGCCCTTGATGTTTTCACATCAACCTTTATAGCTTTGCAAGTTATTTGGCAGGCAAATGAAATGTTATGACAAGCAGAACAGACATACAAGGCATACTTGTGACCCTTCTGTGACACCCTATCATTCCAGGGGTATGGCTGGTGCCCAGTGACTTGTCAGCACTGACACAGTAAGGTGGCAGCCATTTATAACCTGGCACTACACTGACTTTCAGAAACCTGCTGTCCTACTAGGCACTGTGTAGGTTACTCCGAGCTGTGTACTGTCCATGTGTGTGGGCCCCTGTCCTTGAATTGTCCAGATTTCCTGCAGTAACAGATATTGATGTCTGGACAGTGTGTACTACTCCTACCATAGGTGTAGCTGACGTGCAAAATAGTTTGCACAGCCAGTCTTGAAACATGGACCCTGTCAACCATAGTACTGTACTTAGACCACTAAGCCACAACAGCCAACAGTAAGTGCTGTCTACTTCCTGACAGTGTTAACCATGCATATACATAGCTCATTGACCCCTGCATATTGTGGACATGCAACAAGTTATTAAGTTGATTGGGACAGCCCTGGGAATGTGTGCTCTGCTGCTATTGCCCTACAAACATAAAGGCAGCTGCATTTCTATGGGACAAAAGGTGTGTTGGGTGAGGGGGGTATACCTCTCAACTGTACACATTTCCACAGACTGTCCAGATGTTTGCTTTACATTTTGGTTCCATTTAGCATAGTATTGTGAATACTGGCATAACACTAAAGACCGAAGGTTAGAAAATAATGACAGAGACATTTGAGTTTCAGACGTCTTACCCTTCAGAGACTTAAGAGAACTGCAAGACATGCTGTGATATCACTGTATAAGTTTGTAAGTGGAATATTTCATCATTGTCCCTATTTGTGGGTCTTTGCCACACATTTCTTTATGGTTTTGTACAGCTGACTTGCTGTGAACAGCTGAGAGGTGTGTATGAGACCCCAACATTGACATACATGCATGTGACCTATGACCCCACAGTTTGTTAATTCCCCACATATACTGCAGTGAGTTTTGTCACCTTGCGGACTACTGCATATTCTGGGGAAGCCAGTATTTGGTGGACATTTCCTGTTGTCCCACATACCTGTTAGTTGTCTGCTGCTATCCCGGTAGGCCAACCCATTCCCTTGCATACATGCAGCGATACCATAGCTAAGCTGTTACAACATACTACACCATTCATTTGTTGTTAAGAAGAGTGACTTACCTTGTGCCTCCAGCAGTTGTGAGGACAGTGCTTGAAGACTGACTCTGTCAGATGCATGGAGTACACAGCCTATACATGCTAAGGCACAGGTAGTGTGATGTGTGTGGCATCCTTTTTACTGTGTGAGCAAGTCAGAGGGAGGTGTTAATCCCTGGGTCCCTAGGGTGTCAGTTTATGCACTATGCATTACCTCTTTGCCAAAGCCAGGGCATACTGGGCATACCTACATCTGCCTACAGGGACAGGCTCAGGGGTTCCTCCTCTGAGTCCCCCTGTGCCTGTGGGACCTTGGCAATGGTAGGGGGCTGTGTTCCCCTTCCCTGTGATGTTCCTGTTGCAGCTGTTTCCACAGGATCATATTGTGTAGCATGGCAGATACTATGAACATGTATGCATATGTGGCTAGAGTGTAATGCAGGGCTCCACCAGATATGTGAAGGCAGTGCAACCATGACTTAAGCAGCCGAAACACATGCTCTACGATGTTCCTAGTTTGTGCATGTGCCTGATTATGGCATTCTTCATTGTGTGTGCGTACATTTCTGATGGATGTCATCATCCATGGTTCCAGTGTGTAGCCAGGATCCCCCACTAGGTGGCTGTATGGGATGTCCCCCCTGGTAAATGCCTGGCACAGCTGTGAAGCATGCCAGACATACCTCTCTACTGTACAGATTTTTGCAGAATGTCCAGATTTTTACCTCCTATTTTTGGTCCGTTTTTCATAAAATTGTGGTTTTCTGGCAAATGAGTAGCAAATCATTAAAGATTAAAGTTAGAAAATAATGACAGACATGTAAGTTTCTGACTTCATACCCTTCAGAAAATCCATGCTAATGCAAAACCTGTTATTTTATCAGTTTTCTAAGTTTGTAAGAGCAATATTTAAAAAGTGTCTCTACTTTTGGTGCTTTGTCCCACTTTTATTTATGGCATTGTCCAGATTTCCTGCTGTAAGAGGTTGAGAGGTGTGATGCCAGATGTGGGAGTTGTGATAACTGCCTTGGGCATTGCACATGACCTAGCAGTTGATGGAGTGATACCCCTTGCAGTTGAAATACACTCTACCCTCTTCATCGGGTGGTGCTTTGATGTGGACATGAGTGCAGTCTATGGCACCAAGTATCTCTGGGTAGTGTGTTACATAGATAATTTTCTTGGGTGGCAAAAGCCAGGGTACCTTTTTGGCTGGGCTTGTATAGGCCCCAGGGCCGATAGCCTAGTACCTACCTATGAACCTATGAACCTACCTAGTGGAAGAGATGCATATTGGTGGTCCTCTCCTCAGGGGTGCTGGGGAAATAAATGTGCTCACTGGCATGTCTTAGCATGACATCCAGGAACTGGTGGAGTACCATGGATGCGGATGCCTGTGAGACCCCCATGATATCCCCAGTAGGTCTTTGGAAAGTACCTGCAGCTAGTATTCTTAAGGCTACACATACCTTTGTTTCCACTGGGATGGGTTCCCCACTGTTGGCTCTGGGTCTGAGGTGAGGGCAGCAGAGCTTGGTGAGTTGCTGAAGTATGTCCCTGTCCACCCTGTAGCGCTGTACTATCTCCAGCTCATGTAGCCCCTGAAAGCTTACCCTGGGTCTGAACACTCTTCTCCTCCTCAGTCTGGAATGGTTGTCAGCATCATCATCATCACTGACCCCAGCCGGTAGCATGTTTAGATGTAGCAAAGCAGCAACAGCCCCTGTCATTTTGTCAGTTAAAATTCCCAAGTGTGTACTCCAATGCTGCAGTGTTTGTGAAAAAAAACAGACTGAAGGGTGTCTGCATACTTGGTTTGCTGCAGATGCAGCCTGTTTGATTGGTTAACTATGAATACATTCCACCTGCCAGCTGCATTACTGAGGGGTTTAAATGGGCCAGTGTGAGTGCCAAAGGGATTATTAGTCATTTATAGTTGATTGCTTTTTGTAAAGGTGTTTCTGTTTTTTTTTCTTATTTCCTGTGTTTTTAAGGGCCGTGCCATGCCCCACAAACCCGCTACTCAAATGTAAACAATTCTAAGTAGATCTGACACTCCCCTGTACATGAGCATGCTTAGCTTTTCTTAATCCAGCTAAGCACAGCTAAGCAGCCTCAGACACACACCCTTGTTTAGCTGTGCTTAGCTGAGACCAAACAGAAGCCACTGAGCTCCAATGTGTTTACACAAAACATGACACACACCCTTTTCATATCAGCTGCCTCTTCTGCCTACTCTACCACTTTATAGCCCTTACACGGTTAGGTACCTGTGGAGATGGTATCCCATTTTGCTATTCAATAAACTTAGCGCATTTACATACACCCAATTGCATATACCCTAGTTATATCACTATACCAGAGCCTATGTCCTTAGCAACCACTGTTAACTGCCATTGTTATGAATCTGCATGCTGGCCAGTTGTTGTTGTTGTTGTTGTGTCTTTTGGCTTTTCCTGGTTAGGGGTCGCCACAGCGGAACTCCGGTCTGCTAATGATTGGCAGTAGATTTTTTACATGCCGACTTGCCGGCCCTGATGCACAACCTTTAACGAAGGTACACCCATTCACACATGTCTCCACACAGAAGACGCTCTAGCTGAGAATCGAACAGGACATCTTCCTGTGAGACGACAACGCTACCGCAGCACCACCACCACAGTCTGCATGCTGGCCAGTATAATGTAAAATTTAATTTTACCATTCAGATTGCCTTTTTACTATTTTTATTTTATTTTTTGCAAGATTGCATGTTTGCATGCTGCTCCATTCTGCTTAAATAGCCCATATCTGCCAAAAAAACCCTTTTAATTTTACCCATTTTGCAGCACTTTTTTCATGCCAATGGCCATAGTTTTGGCCATTGGCATGATTAATGCACATAATACATGCTTTACTTTATAGTTGTCATAGCCCCATTTTTATTTTTGCACTCATACATGGATGCCTGTCTGCTTTCTGGATTGTAAATTCATTTCATTTGCATGGTTTTCACCAGCAAATGAGGTGATTTGCATTATGCGATCACCTCCATGGCTGAACAGTGCTGGGAGGCTCATGCATGCTGCTAGCCTTCTTTCCTGGATCGCTCAGCCTTCAAATTCCATATTTCAGCCATGCCACTATGCTTACATGGAGATTAGCTCAGTGTAAGCTTTATTGAATTACCCCCAATGACTATATTTGTCATACTCAGAGATTATGGCTTGGATGAAGTATTAGTGTGTGACAGTGCAACAAATCGTCTTTAGTGAACAATACAACAGAAGTGGGTGAATATCACAAACACATTTGTGCCTCAGTAAAAAGAAAATGAATAGCATAACAAATTTTAGAATAGCAAGTTGTGACTGATTAATACTGATCAGGGATTTGGATTTTGTGTGTTTTGAATATTACAGCAAAAACACTGACAGCCACTTACTAACAAAAATAAAATACTTTAACATTGAAAACAGACTTAGTATGAGCAACAGTAAACTTCCATTCCATTAAAATGCCCAAGTATTGAAAGTGCATCTGGAAATCCATCAAACTACAAGAGAACTGCTGGATTTGGAGTAAAAACAGTTTATATAGTCAAGCACTAATTAGCTCCACTGTGAAGGATACGGGAATTTAATCAACAAATGTGTAACACATTTTCTAGCTGCCTTGGACAGTCCACTGGATAAAGTGCTCCTTTCCAGGAATATCCCAGAGTACTGTCCTGTGAAGTCATGTTGTCACAGTCACAGAGAAGACAAGTGAAGGCTGAGGAAATCAAACCCTGCACAACAGGAAGCAGCTCACTAGCAATTTATAGGCTTACTCATCTACACTAAGTATTAGGCAGGTGTTTGCAAAAATAAATTATATTAAAATGCATTTATAACATTAAATTTGTAGATTTTATGTTGTCCAGTTTATTCGCAAACACACACACTATCAACAATGACCAAAACAAGGAAACCAAGGACTGTACCTAAACAGCATGGATCATGTGATTGTGTTCATGTTTATAACAATTTATTTTTTCCTTGACACTATAATTACTCTGAGATGCAGGAACTAAGCATTTACACATACACACGCACATATGCACACACGCGCACACACACACACACACACACACACACACACACACACACACACACACACACACACATAACCAATTACAGCTTGTATGACTGTATACACTTAGATGTTTGCTTCAGATTAAATGAATGAACAAATAAATAACTGAGAAGTGTGTTTTAGCTCATTGTTGTAAGAGCCATACAGTGTAACTTGTTATAAGTTCTATGTCCTCTCAACATCTTTTAGCTCCAGAATCAGAGTCAAAGACCCACAATTAAGACTATTCAACCAGAAATACTGGGTGAGCAAATTGGTATAACTAAGGGAATTATTTTTTTGAGTTATGATACAGAATTGGAATTGTCTAGACAGAGTATGGCCTTGCTGAGTGCAATTATGGTGACTGACAAAAAAAAAACAATCACTAGAAAACGGAAATCAAAGTGTAAACCAACTGTACTAGAAGTAGTGAATATAGAAACAGAAATAAAATAACTAGAAATGGGATCTATAGAAAAGCCTGTGGAAACAAAACATGCAGAAAAGCATTCTGGAGGAGGAACGTGGTCTAAAAGAAGTCAGGATTTGATTGAGCTATGTAATGTTTGACTGACAATGACTGGATAATTATATGTGATGTATTCTATTTGCAACTAAAATATATCAATGTTGTTTATTTTCATTTATATAAATGTATGATTGCCTATGTCATAATTGATAATTTAATAAAGATGTTCCCTGTTTAAAAAAAACAGATTTTAAATATTTTTGTTGTATACTTAAAAAAGTTGCTAGAATAGCAAGTTTTTCATTAGCATCATTTTTTCTGAAGGCTGTAAAGTCTGAAATTCACATGCCTGATATTTCTTTAGTGATTGTAATCCACAACAATTTAGGCTCATAGGTTCTTAGTTGCTTGCAAAGCTATTGATCTGTGAAGATCTTTAGAAGTGTAGCATTACATTCCTATGGTAGTTTTCAGTCCTTATATTTTGCATGCAAATAACCCAGAGGCAATAAGAGCAAGGGTTTGTTGGGAGAGTTACTAGTTGCCCCTATAGTGCAAATTGGGGAGAATTTATGGCTTTCCATACATTCAACCAATTATTATTGAATAGAGTGAAATATGTAAGTACTTTGCTTTAGGTGGAGTGAAAGATGGTTTCATCAAAGAGATATTTTCTGTGATATATATATATATATATATATATATATATATATATATATATATATATATATATATATATATATATATATATATATATATATATATATATATATATATATATAGATATAGATATATGCACACCTGTCTTATATACTTAAGAGTTGTTAGAATAGCAAGCATTTTTTTAAGGGCTATGAAGTCTGAACCACATGGCTACTTACAAAGCTATTGAACTGTGAGGATCTTAAGAAACTTAGCTTTACACTCCCATGGTAGATTTTAGCCCTTATATTTTGCATATGAATAACCCAAAGATAGGAAGAACAAGGATATGTTGCGACAGTTTCTTGTTACTTCTAGCAATGAGGGGTATGGATGCTAAACCTGGGAAGAATGCGTGGTTTACCCTACATTTGTGCAGATTATGATTGAACAAAGTAAAATAAGCACTTTGTTTAAGTTGCAAAGGAGATTGAGATCACTTGAGCAGGTGTCCATGCTACTATTGGAGTTGCAATCACATAATAGATCTGACAAAAGTGTTTCTTGAAGCTCTATATGTAAGGCAAAAGTTGCCTGTTTGTAGCCTGTATGACACAAGGGAACAAGGCTTTGAGATGGTCAACATATTTTTTATGATTTAGGCCATCTGACTTTGAGTAAATGATTTAGACCCTTGATTTTTCTTTTAGTGAGAGAATGTTGTGGTCATGCCAGCTGTGACAAGTGTTTGGACAGATATGTAATGAATGGGTCAGTGTATTCAGCGACTGACCTGATAAGTACAGAGTGCACAGCAATGATAACCTCCTTGGCCCTAGATGCCATACCTTTAGATTTAAGTTGTATAATGAAAATGAGCTTCCATACAATAGCAGATACATGTAATCAAAGGACATTATGACTACGGTATCAACTTTCAGGGGTGTACTGTCAATGTGGTAAATACACGGGAAGTCAGGCTTACCAGTGCTTACAATTATTCTTGTTTTGGTATTTAATTTTAGCCCATGGTTTTGACACCTGCTATTTGTTTTGGAAAGACCATCAAGGAGGATTTTGGTGTCTGCTGGTAAGTTCATAATGACACCAAATCTACAGTCATTTGCAAAATTGGTCAGCCATAAACCCTTAATTTTTGTTGTAACCTCTTAGAAGTAAATGCAAGAGGAGTGGCCCAAGAACTGAACCCCGAGGTACACCACTAGTGAGAGGTCTTTTGGAGGAGGCAGAGCCACCCACCCTAAGTTCCTTGATTTGGCTTGTGAGCCAGTTTGCACTCTAATATGTTTTGTATGGATTTAAGTGTATGCAGGATAGTTTATCTATAAAACAGAGTGTGGGATTCCACTGAATGTTTTTGCGAGGTCTAGATGTATATTGTGTACCAATTTGCCCTCATGGACTGCTTTGGTGACTTTCTGAAAGATGTTAACTAAGTTAAGTAAGCAGGATTTGCCTTGATGAATCTGATCTAAGTCATTTAATAAATCCATAACTATGCTTTCCACAACCTTACAAATAAGGATGGTCAGGCTAATGGGTCTACAGTTACCTAAGTCTCTAAACAACCCATCTTTTGTGCAAGGAGATGACTGTTGCCATCCTCCATTCATCTGGCACAAAGCCTGCCTGTATGTTGGTATTAATTAACCTCAGTAGTTGACCTGGCAAGTCATGTTTCACTCTGACCAATAGGCAGCCCTGTATGTTATTTTTCCCCATAAAAGTGGTGTTCTTGGCCTTGGATAGTATCTTGAGGACTTATTCTTGGGAGATTTGATGAACGTCTGTAGATGCAGGTATGTCATTTGGAAATATAGGAGTGGAGAGATGAAGTTTGAACTAAGTTTTCTACTAGTAGGCTGGCTATGTCCTCTGCTTATGAATATATGAAATCCTTTACTATTAGCTTTGTGCAGTGCTGAGCATTATCTCTGAGATTCTTAGCATAGTCAAAGAAGGCTTTGTGGTTTTCCTTCACTTGGGTGGCTATTGTTACCTCATATCTGGCTATAGTTGATTTGATCAGGGTACAGAGGTCCTTCTTATGTTTAGTAAGAGCATTACTGGCATCTTATGAGTTAAATTTATTTTTGTATGTAATTTTTTTTTCTTTTATTGAGGAACCTGTTTGCATAAGGATTTCCTTCATAGGTGATTGTTTTTAATTATGGGATTGTATTTACTTCTGAGGAAAACAGATGAGTCTGCAGCTCATTACAAGTATAAATAATTTGGTGGCAAAGGATTCATTATAAACAGTAGGGTCATAAGGATGGAAGGGGCTTTTGAATTTAGGCAGACCATCACTCCTTGAAGTTATTCTGAATATAGAGATGAACAAAAACTGATCTGCAGTCTGATTTGACCAGGAATTAATTTACAACTGATGGGAAACAAAGCTGTCCCACATTTGCTAGGATTAAGTCCAGGCTTTTACCACTTCTGGTCTGGGTGTGGACTAACTGTTCCTGAGATTTTCTATTGACAAAGTCCAGAAATCTGTGGGCATATGTGTCTGAGGCTGTATATGTCTCACTGTTAATTAAGAAGTAGTAGAATTCTCCTAGGAAAGTGGTGTTTGGCTTAATGCACAGGAGCATCATGATAGGTTTATAGGTGTATACTGCAGTATGAACCACTAGGACCTTTATAAGCCTAGCTGTGCAACCCAAATCTGACTTATAAATTTGATTTATATAGGGGGTGATTCATCAACTGCCTCTGTCCATCACAGACATAGGTGCCAGACCAGTGCTGAATTTCAAATTACTCATTTGTTGGTCCAATTTGCACTTAAAAAGAGATAGGGAGGAACTTAATTTCATGTGGATGGGAAGCCTGTTCCAGAGAATGTGAATTCTTTGAGAAACATATCTGTCTTTTCAGTATGCCCTGTTTATGTTTCAAGCAATATTTATGTCTTTTAATCTAGTAGTTCATATGCTGTCTGTTTTGCAGATGTGCAAATAGTTAATCAAAACAGGGTCCAGGGATGCCTTGTATGCCAGGCAAAGATCACCTCTCAGAAGTCTGTATGATACCGAATAAAGACATGGCTTTGAGGTGGTCAGCACAGGACATTGTGTTTGCTCCCTGTATTCTTTTTGTAAGGAGCCTTTGTGGACATTCCATTTGCTGCATGTGTCTGGTCAGGTATATACCAAAGGGAGCATTATAACCTATGATGGGTTTTATGAGAGATGAGTATAGTGGTATTGTGACCTCTCTGGATTCAGATGCCATGTCCTTGCTTATAATTTGAGCAAAACAGAAAGATTTTCTTACTACCTTGGACACATTAGTCAAAGGTTAGGTTACTGTCTACATGACTTGTCAGATCTCTGACTAGTGAATCAAATTTTACTGGTATATTATTAGTGAAGTAGTTACCCAGGGTGGCTGATTTCCAAAAAGGCAGTATAATGCTTTTCTTGGTACTGAGTTTTAAGCCATGGCTTTGGCACCAAGCATTTGTCAGTGTTAAACCATTTTGAAGGGTGATCTCATCTTGACAGGATTTAATGACTGTTCCCACTTTGCAATCATCTGCAAACTTGGTTAGGCAGAGGCCTTTGACATTGGCTTTAACATCCAAGAAGGCGATGTCAAAGAGGAGTGGGCCTAGCACAGAGGCATGGGGGACTCCACTGGGAAGCAGCAACTTTGTGGAGGAGGCTTCACTGATTCTAACCTACTGGGTCCTATAAGTGAGCCAACTAGCTATCTTACATGTTATGAAGGGGTATATACCTAGTTTTGTAAGTTTATTGACAACGAACAAGTAGGGTACTGTATAAAATATTTTAGCCAGATCTATGTAGGTAGGGTGCACTGTTTCCCCTTCATCCATTGCATTAATGACCTTTTCAGAGAAGTCCACCAGATTCAGTAAACATGACCTTCCTTTGACAAATACAACCTGGGATGGTTCTAGTGTGCAGGTCTCCTGTGTCCGTGTTGATAATTTCCATTATAATACTTTCCACAGCTTTCTAAATAATACTAGTCATACTAATGGGCAGGTAGTTTCCAGAATCTATTTGGTTAGTTAGGAGGCATGGGCTGAGTGGGGTCTAAAGTGAGTCCTATTGTTAGCTATGAATTGATAAGGGGTTTTGTTAAGAGAAAGTTGGATGTGAAAGCGTTCCACATCATTATCTTGTCTAACAAGTCTGAAGGTGAAATTAATTTTACTAACATGGAGACACTGTCACCTTTAGTGACTTCAACTAAAGAAGTAGGCTTGAACATGTGCTAGGCATTAAAATTCTGTGCTAATGGAATGTTCTCTTTGGCTTTGAACCAGATGTCTGTGACTGTGCTTATACTGATGTTTTCAAAGGTAAGCAGTGCTTGTAGAGAGTGGATTTTTTTTTGCTTGTTTGTTTGTTTATTTGTTTGTTAAGGCTCCAAGCATTGAGCAGCAGTATCTTTTTATTATTCAGATTCTGTTTTGTTTTGCTGAAGGCTTTAGAAGACTGACAATGCCTAACAATTTTCACTGCGGGGTGAACAGGGATTTAGCCAATATAGGAAAGCCTTGAAGTTATCAGTGTAGATGTTTCCTGGCAAATCAGTTAGGACTGCCTACTGTCTCCATCCAGGCTAATATGCATTATAACCGCTTAGAATGACATCAAAAGATAAGTCAATTATTGATGTCAATAAGCTTTTGTTTGCCAGAAAGCCATACATTTTACAAGGAAGAGACAGAGATATTTTGCAAATTCTTTGCTTATGAATTCTGGACATAGCCAACCATAATAGGGTCAGGGGTGGGGGGCAAAGGCCGCAAAAAGGGACACATTTTAAATATTTTCTTTTATCTGTGTGTTAACTGCATCAACTCACTGGGGAAAGAGACTCTTTCCAGGACTGACCCCAGGAGCACTGTCTGAATGACTTACTCAAAATCACACAACAGGCAAATGAAGGTGGAAAGATTCCAACGCTGTATTTGTGAACAGATCAGTTCTTTGAGTGCCAGACAATGCTACTTCAATTAAAAGAGATCAATGGGTGTAACATGAACGTGATTTTTTTAATAATAATAACTATGAAATTCTAATGACTAGCATTGAAGATTGCCATTATTCATTTACTATAATCCTCAATTTACCAAAAAAAATGTTAATGAAAGACAGCATAAATATGAGACAAAATATGATACAGATAAGAAGCAGAGTACTGCAATTCACTTAAAAATTAAGCAGAACCACAGGTTTTGCATTCAGATGCATTTTCTGAGCAAGAAATATAAAACTCTTAATGAATGGTATTGATCAGCGATTGTAATCTTCAGAGTTGTATAGCAGTTTGTGCAGAGGATTAAAAGATCCAAATGATTAAAGAGTTGTTTCTCTATTCAAGACTGCAAGGTTTGACTCTTTCCACTATCATTTGTTTCATAACTCTGAGAAAGTTCTGCTCCTGGGCTGTCCCTGCCTTCTGACAGAGGAAGTTACTTAACTAGACAATGGTCCCAGGCTGGGTTTAAAAAAGGGCATCTTACAGGCAACATTTTCTGTAAACTCTTAGTGACTTACAGAATGTGTAGGGTAACAGTTGGGTTTGGGAAAAAGGCTGGGATATAGCTTCTATAAATCCTTAGTTACCAGATTATGGAGGATAACAGTCAGATCCAGAAGTCAGAGATCTATATATACACACACACACACACACACACACACACACACACACACACACACACACACACACACACACACACATACACACACACACAGTGTGCATACCTGGATACTGGGGGAAGTGTGAACACTGTGCTGATCCTGAAAGCCTCGCTCTGCTCCTGAAAGTGCCTTCCTCAATGGCTTGCCTCTTTCTCTCACGTGAAAGACTTCCTAATAGAGCAGCTGAAAGAGACTAGCTAAGCGAGTAGTTGGGTCGGGATCTGGTGCACTTTGAATCAATGTTACCTCTTTAAAAAATTTTATTCCAGACACTGTGGCACTGATTCGGTGTTCAGTTTCACAGGGAACATGTGCTCCTGCATGCCATGATGTACCATGGCCTCTGATTATACGGTGAAACAAGTCGCTTCTGATATATGTTCTTTGTTGGTGGTGTCAGAATTGTTATGATTTAACATTAGTTTCAGCAAACAGGTTGCTTTTATTAGTAATAACATTGCACCTTAGTTATGAACGACGTTAACATTTCTGCAACTCTCATTCAAATGACTGCAGCAAGGAATCACAATGCATTATGGACAGGTCAGCTCTTAAAACAGTAATACAATGGGTGGGATTTCAAAAAGTCTTTTACTGAGCTGCAATTAGTGCTTGGTGTAATTAATGGGGCAGTGTAAAGTTTCTGAAATAGTTGAAGGATCAATGTAACAAGCTAAGTTCATGTATAATATGCATGTGAATTGTATCATTGACTATATGTATCTATAGCTTTTCATTCTCTCTCTCTCTCTTTTTCATAGGTAAATACCAGCCTATCAGTCTGCAGGCTACAACCTATTGTTCTGCATACCTACAGTATTTACTGCACTCGTTGTTAATCTGCTTGTGTAAACATAATGCATGTTAAGTATGTTACGTTTCATCTGTTGCATATTTTACACACACATATATTTTATCCTTAGTTGGATTGTTGTCTTTGCGTAGAAAGCTGTTTGCAAACCACAGATCCATTGACAATATACTGCATACTCACCAGAACCACAAGCTGTTGCATAACTCAGTGGCTATATAGAAAAAGTAATCATTATAAGTCCAGAAGACTATTGATAAACCTGGCCCAATTCCCTGATTTTCTTTCTCTCTCTCTCTCTCTCTCTCTCTCTCTCTCTCTCATTGTATTATATCATTGTTTATTTGCATGTATCTGTATTGAGTCACGTGTTACGGGTATAATGCACTTCTATATACATTGTAAGGTACATTTAAGCAATATGTTATTGATGCATTTATGGAGTTGCTCTTGGGTGTGTGCAGTTAAATGCTTGACTCATGTCAGTATGTGCAGAACCTATGTTCATCTGGCTATGCAATGATGTTATGACTCGGTTTATGGAATGCAATTCTGTATTAAGAAGTGCTGATGACGTGGTTAAAAATCGGGTATGAACATACAGGAAACATACTAATTGAGACACTCTGAGATAAAAGGCTCAGAGGTAATTACTAGGTATGCAATCTCAGAGACTATTGATAAGGCTAACCCAGTTTCCTGATTACCTCAAAGCACTGTCTGGTTAAGTGTCTTGCACATGGTCACACAGTAGGCAAATAAGGGCTGAGGAAACCCAACTCTATCATAGCAAACTGCTTGTTAGGAGCTCATCTCCTTAATTCTCTATACTAACTGCCAGACTGCGATTGTTTTTCCACAGTTTATAGATGTCACCACCATTATTTTGCATATTACCCAGCAGAATTTATCACATTCATATAATACTGTTATAATAACATCAGCTAGGTAAGTTAGCACTATGTATTCCGGCTTAGAGATATACAGCTGTAAGGATGGTATAACTTCCATATATGATACAATTATACTATGTGGTCATCACACGTGCCTAAACATTAAAGATATCCAAATTAGTACTGGGGACACTATAGTGCCAGTTTTGAAGTGGTGCTCTAATGCCTGGTATGTTAGATTGTTGTTGTAATTCAGTGTCTGTAAATAAGCCAGCAAAGCATAGCATGCTTCAGTCTTTTGTCTCATTCTTTGCTATCAGCGTTATTTTTTTCATCTTCTCAGAATGATGTTTGACTACTATGACTATACATAAAAAGAAAAAATGCAGAAGTCTTCACATGCTAAACAGCATATATGAAGAGCCTTAAGTTAAAAATAAAACTTGTGATTGTCGATTAACCTTACACTTAGTTTTTTGACTGCAGTCAATCTTCATTTCAACTGTGGTGGGACAATGTATGCTTGAACAGTGTGTGTGTGTGCATAATATACCGTACTCCAATACAGTGACATTGAAGTACACTCCAAATATGCATTAGAATGCAGTTATATTAATAGATCATCTGTAATATATATGTCTGGCAAGGTCTCATGAATAGTTTGCAAACTATAGCTGAACACATCTCTATTGCACCTCTGTATCCAGATAAAGGAGGTCCAAATGGATCTGTGAATTCTACCATCTTTACTCATAACTACATGGCAAAACAACTTGAGTTAGAAAGGAAACAGATGCAAATAATGAAGCAAATGAGGTCTCCAATTTTTCTACAACAATCAGAAATACTATGTTAACAACACCATAAAGCTCCTTTAATCCAAAGTGTAAAGTTAACATGCAACACCACTAACTATACAAATGATTTAACTACATCCAACAAAAAGAAGAAACATGTTCCACCATAGAATGTGTTATAACACTTAACATTCATTGCACATACGGTTGCTATATTGTCTGGCAAACACAATGCATGCTGAATATATTTTATAATGCCAGTGTTTGCTTGTGTTGTCAGCACATTATGTAGCACGCCTGCTGTCATTTAATCTTATAACCTCTTCTGCAAGTATGTAACAAGTACTCATGGGTAACTGGTAATATAATTACCATGGCTGTGGATGCTATATGACAAGTTTAATACTCATATAACTGCATTCTATGAGCATGATAAAGTCAGTCATTACAGTATATGATAAAGGGTTATATAGCTTCTGTTACTGTACAAGAACAGTGTGAGAGTATATTGTAACAGTTTTACAATCCATCAAAGTGCTAGCTAGCATGCATGAACCACTGCTGGCACTGTTTTTTATGGCACACTATTCAATATTGTGCACACATGCTCATACTGCTCAGACTATGATATGCTAACAGATAATAGCTTTATATGTATCCAGGAATGACTGTATTCAATGCTACTCTAACTATCTGTGGTATTCTAGATGCATAAATCCAGTTTCCTGCAAATTATTTATCTTATTTATTTATTTAACATTTCTTTACCAGGAAAGTTCGACTGGACACAGGTCCTTTTTCAGCAGAGGCCCGGGGAGAAAAGCTCCATGAGTAACAGTAAATTTAATGCAAAAATTACAATAATCAATAAAGTATAAAGTAAACAAAATGTAGTATACATAAGGAAATACAAATTTGTTACATCATGACAACAAAACCTAGGCTTTGAACTTAGCTAGTACTATTTGTAAAGTATGACTTATGACAAGATATAAGGTTAAGACAGGCCAGTAGGAATAAAAGATTAAACACAGGGGAAGAAGTCAGATATGGTTGGGGTATACTGTACTGTATCAGAGCATTCATGAGGGGTTAGTACAGGAACATAGCTACTTATTATACTTTTATTCTGAAGATAAGTGCTGTATTATATGCATATTCCACTGATTTTTTTTTCAAAAACATGGAGATTATATGGTCATATGCTGAGATGACTTTTGTAGTTGTGTTTTTCTCTAAGCCCTCCGCTCCCTGTTACCAAGTTACTAAGTGTAACATAAGTGATTAACCCTAGATGCTGAGTTCAACAGCTGGGTACAGAGTAGAGTTAGCCACTGATGCTTATATAGGGGCGCTTTAGACAGTGTTAGGATGCCCTTCCCATGTGTGATCACATTATTCATAAGGAGCAACTGTGAGCTACTGGAAACAACCTCTTTTTAGGTGTATCCCCACACCTACCAAAAGTGATAATACCCCCTCGTGGCCTGCCCATTCATCTATTCCAGATGACATGGAGGGGTTCCAGTCTTGATCAAGGCAAAGGTCACAAGGGTCATGTTCCTCACTCCAGCATATTGTCATTATCTCTCTCCTCAGATATAGGTAAATAGGCATAACCTCATGATTCTTTTCCCCTGTAAGGTGCGTGGACTGCATAACTGAACCCAGGTTTGGGTCACTGTAAGAATTTTATTATTCTACATCAAAGTAGCTAACTTGATCTGCAAGATTTTGAAATATTGCATGCTAAATATGTCCATTAATGATGCACTGCACCTAAGATCTAAAGATGGTGCAAATACATCATAGAAGTCATTAGTATTCTGAGAAATGCACACGTGTGTGTGTGTGTGTGTGTGTGTGTGTGTGTGTGTGTGTGTGTGTGTGTGTGTGTATATATATATATATATATATATATATATATATATATGTGTGTGTGTGTATATATATATATATATATATATATATATATGGTATTATTACATCTACATAAGGATATAGTGTAGTTGCCTGATAGCCAGGTACATCCATTTATCTATCTTATCTATTATATCATATCTGATAGGCTGTATCCCACTTCAGGGCTGTGTTGTATGTGTACTTCATGATAGTGTGCCTGTCATGTGTTGAGTATGAGGAACACTTTTGCATGGAAGATACAACGTGTGTAATGTAATACTGTCCATACTTGTGAGCCTTACTTTGGAAGCTGTTTAATTACAGACAACAAAATATCCATGGAAAAGCTTTGTGTGGACACCTGTTATGGGTACTGATGCATATTGTTGAACATACATACGCTGTCCATAAATATGTTATGCTCTTAACATGAATAGTGGTTTGGTATTGTCCATGAAAGTATGCTGCATATCAGTTTTATATATAAGTAGTTGCATATATCTGGCTATGTAGTAGAAAAGTGAATTACTATAATGTTTAGACGGAGTATGTGTTCTCTTAGACAAACACACACACATATATATATATATATATATATATATATATATATATATATATATATACACACATATATACATATATATATGTGTGTGTGTGTGTGTGTGTGTGTATATATATATATATATATATATATATATGTGTGTGTGTGTGTGTGTGTGTGTGTGTGTGTGTGTGTGTGTGTGTGTGTGTATGTGTACATATAATAATAATGCAAGCAAAGCTATCATATACTTCATTAATATAGTCAATAAATGCGTCTTTGTCAATATTACAATTTGTGTGCATAGCACACATGAACACCGGTTGCTACATTGAAATATTAATTATTTAAGCCATCTTGTGCAGTGTATCTCTATTCTACTTTCTGTCTATTGAATTTGTAAATTTTATTTGTACTGCTGCATTTATGATTTTGTAAATTATAATGTTTGTACTGTACTTTAACCTATTTTGGCATGGGTTATGGCTTAAAAGGGCCATCTGTCCAGTTCACTTACCCGATTAGTAAATTGTAATAAATAATTAAATTACTCCCAAAGATTTGGAATACAGTAGTACAAGTTTTTTTTTTAATTCTCACTTGTGTATGTATGCAGATAACTATTATGGAAACAAGGTTAGCATACAGTGAACTGTTCTTAGGATAAAATCTACTCTATCAGTAATGTTTCATTGCATTTCACATATAAAGACTGTTGGCTACCTTGCCCCTTAAATTACAACAAAGACTCTGGAATTGCTTGGTGCAAGATATTTCAGAGTCCTGCATCATGTATCAGTCTTAAAGTGGCAATGGCTACTTTATATGTACACAGTATATACACACATTTTAGTAGACTCATATCACTTATCATCACCTCTTCCCCTTAAGAAAAAAAATCATTTTTTTTTCAAAATTCTGTAATATTTTGATGTGCAACCAGTGTATCATACATTTAAAACTCTAGACATATCCTGTAAAAACAAATAGCTATTATATTTGAGCAATGCAGATATTTAAGAAGCATTATGAAATACATTATCAGAAACTCAAGTATTATATGACTCTAACACAAGTCTGAAAATGTATTAAGATGCAATTGTTTCCCACTTTTCATTATATAAAGGCAATTTGAACTGCAAATATACTAAGAACCCATAAACACAAAACCTTGGGACATTCTGTTGTGACATATATTACAACTTTTGTAATCATAGGGCAAAGCAGTATCAACAGGATCAGGAACAGGACCAGGTATCACTTAACTCTAGTAGCTGTACAGCACACCATCATTATCTTGAACTGTCAGATCTTGTTTTGTATATGCAGTTAAGGTAGATTTGCCATCAGTGCAGATCAAATTTACCACACACACTGGTCTGGATATTATTAGCTCCTACTGATTTGGCTAATTCTCTGGGATACTACATTCAAATTGCCACTCATCAGGAACTAGTTGGACATATTGTTGTTTGGACAACTATGTTACCATCTTTAGTTTGCACAAAATTTGTTTGAATGGTTTTCTGCACTGTTGCACCTGTTGTGCCCCCCTCCCACACACACTAACTTCAAGCGAACACCTTTACTTGGTTGCAGGACAGGTAGTTAGCATGCAGAATGATGTCGGTCATAAAACATTTTGCACAAAGTTTTGATTTATTATATTCGACTGGATGTGAGAGAATAACTCATTATTCAAGTTTTTACTTCAACACAGCGTCAGAGGTAAAGAGCATATTTTGATTGCAGTGTGTGAAGAAGATCAATATGCAATAAGAGCTTTAGTGAATCAGTCTGTCATAGTATCTTTTTGACTGTTAGCACTGCTTTTTCAGCTTCACCATTTGACTGTCGACAGTGAGAACCCAATACAGTATGGGTGAAACTGTAGTCAGCAACAAACTATAGAAACTCACTGGACATAGCCATGTACTGTCAGTTGTAACCAGTTCTATAAGTAGACCAGTTTTTGATAATATCGTCCCTAATGTGGTTATTATTTGTTGTCTAGTAATGGACAGTGCACAAATTATTTCTGTGTTACAAGCATAACAGTCAACAACACAGTATTTGTCCACAAACTCACACAAGTTAGCGGCTCTCTTTTGCCAAGGAGTTTGAGGTAATGGTGTTAGCATAATGCAAAAATAGCAGTTTG
Source organism: Protopterus annectens (assembly GCF_019279795.1). NCBI lineage: Eukaryota > Metazoa > Chordata > Ceratodontiformes > Protopteridae > Protopterus > Protopterus annectens. The sequence continues at coordinate 1,651,968,833 of NC_056725.1, forward strand.
AGACAAAGTTCCTAATGTCTTAGTTGATGTTTGACCTCCACATTGACATTTCCTCCTTCCTAGCATTATTGAGATGTTGATGACCTTTGTGTATGTGGCACAGCATTTCTGTTCATTAGAGTTACAATGATTCCGTCTTTATACACTTATAAGTCATCAGAGTGGCTGTGATACTTCTGTACAAGCTGTCATGCTTGTATTTGATGACTTTATCATTCATTACACACATGCTGGATGACATTGTGCAACTGTTGATTGTTTCTGACAGCATCCATAAGCTTCTTTAGTCTTTTTAATTGTTGCACATCTTGTTATCCTTATACATTGGTAGGGTGCATATTAGGCTAACTGCCCCGAATGTCCATTTTAAGCCTAGCCAATAACTTGAGGCCAGACTCAAAGCTTGTACCTTGTGGTCTTTGAGATGAAGACCTTAACCATTTTGCCATGCCTATCTACTGCACATAGATGGCAACATCATCTTTGGTATTTGACAATGGTTGGTCACCTAAAGGATTTATGGATAGCACATATTTGACAATTAGTTGCTTACTAAGCACATGCTTTGTTTATCACTGAACCATTTTGTGTTATTAACAGTTGCTGGCACCTCTATTGCATGTTTTACAAGCTGTATGAATTAATGAATGGAACTAATGTTTTATGGTCAGTCTAGATCTGGATACGTTTGACTCTAGAAATAACCTGGAGAATTTCTCATATATTGGCACAGTCTTGCAGGGCACTCTTTTTTGATCTGTGAATATCAGTATTTAGCGTCAGTTGGATTATGTGCGGATAGTGAATCATGAAGTGCAGTGGATTAGCAAGGAGAAAGTAAGGATAGCTATGAAGAGGATGAAGAAAGGAAAGAATTTTGGTCCAGATGGCATACCTGTGGAAGCATGGAGGTGTTCAGTTGAAATGGCAGTGGAGTTTTTAACTAGATTGTTTAATGAAATCTTGGAAAGTGAGAGGATGCCTGAGGAATGGAGAAAACATGTTTTGGTACCAATTTTTAAGAATAAGGGTGATGTGCAGAGCTGTAGTAACTACAGAGGGATTACACTGATTGCTCACACCATGAAGTTATGGGAAAGAGTAGTGGAAGCTAGGTTAAGAAGGGAGGTGATGATTAGTGATCAGCAGTATTGTTTCATGCCAGGAAAGAGCATTACAGATGTGATGTTTTCTCTGAGAGTGTTGATGGAGAAGTACAGAGAAGGTCAGAAGGAGTTGCATTGTGTCTTTGTGGATTTAGAGAACACATATGACAGGGTGCCTAGAGAGGAGTTGTGGTATTATATGAGGAAGTCAGGAGTGTCAGAGAAGTATGTAAGAGTGGTACAGGATATGTAGAGGGTAGTGTGACAGCGGTGAGGTCTGCAGTGGGAGTGATGGATGCGTTTAAGGTGGAGGTGGGATTACATCAAGGATCAGCTCTGAGCCCTTTCTTATTTGCAATGGTGATGGACAGGTTGACAGACGAGTTCAAACAGGAGTCCCCGTAGACTATTATGTTTGCAGATGATATTGTGATCTGTAGTGAGAGTAGGGAACAGGTGGAGGAGACCCTGGAGAGGTGGAGATATACTCTAAAGAGAAGAGGAATAAAGGTCAGCAGGACTAAGACAGAATATATGTGTGTGAGTGAGAGGGAGGATAGAGGAATGGTGAGGATGCAGGGAGTAGAGGTGGTGAAGGTGGATGAGTTTAAGTACTTGGGATCAACAGTTCAGAGTAATGAGTGTGGAAGAGAGGTGAAGAAGAGAGTACAGGCAGGATGGAGTGGGTGGAGAAGAGTGTCAGGAGTTATTTGTGACAGACGAGTACCAGTAAGAGTGAAAGGGAAGGTCTACAAGAGGGTAGTGAGATCAGCTATGTTATATGGGTTAGAGACAGTGGCATTGACAAAAAGGCAGGAGTCAGAGCTTGATGTGGCAGAGCTGAAGATGTTAAGATTTGCACTGGGTGTGATGAGGAAGGACAGGATTAGGAATAAGTATATTAGAGGGTCAGCCCAGGTTGGAAGGTTTGGAGACAAAGCCAGAGAGGCAAGATTACATTTGTTTGGACATGTGCTGAGGAGGGATGCAGAGTATATTGGGAAAAAGATGCTAAGGATGAAGCTGCCAGGTAACAGGAAAAGAGGGAGGCCTAAGATAAGGTTTATGGATGTGGTGAGAGAGGACATGCAGGTGGTTGGTGTGACAGAGCAAGATGCAGAGGACAGAAAGAAATGGAAACAGTTGATCTGCTGTGGTGACCCCTAACGGGCGCAGCCAAAAGAAAAAGAAGTATTTAGCATCAGTTAGTATTCAGGAGCAGTATACATAACAGCAGTATACATAACAGGATAGTGCTCTTGCTCATCCATATGGACTAATGCTGCACCTAAGCTGTGACAACTAGTATCTGCACTAACTACTAACTGTTGATTGATATCAAGATAAATGAATTTGTACCTGCTAGTATCTGTACTCATTACTATCTGTTTAGTGACATCATAGCACACTAAACTGTTACTACTAGTATCAGCACTCATTTCTGTCTGCTTAGTGGCACCATAGTGCACTTAGCTGTGATTACTAATATCTGCACTCACTACTGTCTGTTTAGTGGCATCATAGTATGCTAACATATGACTACTAGTATCTGCAATTACTACTGTTTAGTGACATCATAGTACTCTAAGCTATGGCTAGTAGTTCCTGCACTCACTACTATCTGTTTTTGGCATCACAGTAAAGTAGCACTAAAGCTGTTGGCAACATTGCTGTCACTTTACTGAATACCTGGGCTTGAACATGTCACCAAGACCATGGTATATTTTTCTTTAATATTTTTATTTATCAAGTCTGTTAAAGAAGAAAGCATTATTAAAATATCTGGTAGTGTTGTCCAAATAGTTAATCATGACTAGGTTTTGTTTTAAACTAGTCCACCAAGATGGATCTTGTAACTTAGTTATTGTTCTGACCACACTTGTAACTGGTTTGATACCATTAGCATTTTTGTTGTACCTAAAGTTCTGCAGATCAATTATACTAAAGCAGTATTTGTCTTGGTTTAGCTTTAGACCAAAAAAATGTTGATAGTCTACAGCACTGAGTCTTTGAGCCATGTGTCTGCTTGTCTGGGCACACACTAGGATGTCATTGATAACAACACTACAAAAACACCACCATCCAATCCCTTTAGTAAATCAATCACCTTACATGGAAAGATTTTGGTGCTAAGATTATATCAAATGACAGCCTTTTAAATCAGAAGTTTTTCCTAGGTGTAATGAAGATTACCAACATTGGACTTTCTTTGTCTAAAGGTATTTGTCAGAAATGGCGTGCAGCATCAAGTTCTGAAAACACTTATGCATCAATAAGCCTGAGCGCTTTGTTTTCTAGTGTGGATAGTGTGAAGATTGGTAGCGATGGGTGAAGGCTGCCAGCCTAGCCAGATAGAACTGTGCATATAATGCTATCATTTGTAAATATGAATGTTGAACTTAAAACAATGTGGCAACATTGCCATCTGCTGTAAAAAAAAAAAGCTAAGGCAAGCATTTCTTGTTGGTCCTTTGAAATTAAAATTATTTCAGCACTGCCTTTGATGTTTTACAAGTCGGCTCCAGTCCGGCTAGATGAAGTCTTCCTGCCTATTGTTTTAAGGCTAAAGTTAATGACCAGAATTTACATGTGGAATGTCCTTTATTGCTCTAAGTGTAAAAGAATGTAAATGCAGTTTCTGTCAGCCTGGGAACTCCAGGAAGTGTAAAAAGATGATGTAATGTTTTAGCAGAACTGCAGTTTCAATTTAAACAGTGAGAACCAGTGATTATTGAGCAATTTCATCTGACTATCCAACTCACAGCACTGCCTTATGCTCTATGTAAGTAAGTTATTTTAGAAGTGTGTTTTCTTGCTGAAATAGCTAGGACTACAAAGATCATATTAAGTGTTTTTCTGTAATGTCAGAAATGTACTACTGATTTATTTTAAGTACTTCTTTGTGATCTCTGAACTCTTGACTAGCTCTGTGTAGCAGAAAGAGTTGTCTTGTGGTTTTAATTATTTATTATTAAATATTTTAAAACCTTTTAACTGTGGCTGGTTTTGTGTAGAGATAATTTAAGCTCTAGAGAACATTGCATATTTATAGAGTTTACTGTCCAGGTCACTCCAAATAAGCTTTGACTGTTTAGTCACATCTACCAATTGGATAATAATATTGTGCAGTAATAATTGGACACCCTTTTAAGGGCCATTGAGTAACTGATAAATATTAGCTGGGTGGTGGCAAGTGGTGCTACCGTATAGTCTGGGTAAAAGGGGCACAGCTGGAGAACCTGTGCCAACCTTCCCCAGAAATGTGTGTGTGGTTGTGTAAATTCTTATCTTAAAGTGTGTATGTCAGCTACTTGGGCAGGGGCATAAAACATCGGTTGGACAGAGAGGGTGCTGGAGATTTTAGCTTGGCCAGCTAGGCTGAGATCTGGACCCTATAGCTGTGCCAGTGGGAAGTCCTTTTGGGGACCTGGGGGAGCAAGGGAGCGACCAGCCCCGGACTGACTGATCTCTGTGTGCTCTTAAGGGAAAATTGCACTTTACTGTGTATATTTGTTATCCTTTCCTCATATATGAGATGCCCTCTCTGGTGTTAGTGGTGAGGATTGAGGATCTTTTATTGCTGAGCCAGAGCTCGGGTGTCACATATTAATTGGTGGCAGTGGTTGGGATATCCACCTCACATTTTAATTGGTAGCAGTGTTTGGGATATCCTCACATATTAATTGTTTGGCAGTGGTGAGATATCCATATCATATATTAATTAGTTGGCAAATACTAATTGGCTTGTAGTGGTGTGGGTAGAGTGAATCCTGTAGCTTGTGTACAGTGAGCTTTGAAGGTGTTTTTGTACTCTAAAACAGCCATGCAGTGAATACTCAGAGTTCAGATCACAACTGTTTTATTTATTTTGTTAGCTTAGTTAGTCAGGGTGAGCAGGCAGCATGTCAGCAGGGGAGTATGGAAAGCTGACAAGGAGCCAGCTGGCAGAGATATGCCAAGCTAGGGGACTGGGGTGCATGGAAACCTGACTAAGGCAGACGTGATTGCAGCTTTGCTTACAGTTGCATCAGAAAACAGCAACCAGGAGGACAAGCAGACCGGCATTGGAGATATAATTCCCTCAGAGAATGGACAGCTCAACCTTTCTGCAGTGGATTTAAAAATCCAGCTGGAGCTAAAGAGACTTGAGTTGGAGGCCAGGCGTGTGGAATTAGAAGCAAATGAGAGACTGCGACGTTTGCAGGCTGAGTAGATTGAGAAACTGTTACATCTGCAAGCTGAGGAGCAAGAAAGACAGAGGCAGCATGAGAAGGAGATGCTGACTCTTCACCAGAGTCATGGAGGTAAAGGAGAATGGAGTAACTGGACCCCAGAAGCACAAAAGATCAGTAAATTTCTTACAAAGTTTAAAGAGGGGGATAATTCTGATAGTTTCATTCACATGTTTGAGAGGGTATGTAAACAGTATGAAGTTGACCAAGGGCTCTGGGTACGGTTCTTGACCCCCTTACTTCATGGTAAAGCTGTAAGTGATTTAGTTAAAATGTCTGACGTTGTATGTTTTGAGTATACTGTTGTAAAGAAATGTCTTTTACAACTGTTTAAGCTAACAACTGAAACGTATAGGAAAAAGTTTTGTGAGCATAGACATGAGGCAGATGAATGTGTGTGTGAATATGTTGCTGAAGTGAGCACTTATTTCCATAGGTGGGTGAGTGGATGTTAGGTCACCACTTTTGAAGAGCTGGCAGACCTTTTGGTGAGGGAACAAGCCTTTAGCACTTTGTCTGAGGACATGAGGATCTGGTTAGCTGATAGACAATGTGCTACTTCATATGAGTTGGGGAAGGAGGGAGACCTATACCTGGCAAGCAGGGCAGCCCTCCACAGGAAGGGGACTCCCCAGCACTGCTCATGGGTCTAAAGGAACCCATGGTGGGCAGCACAGATTGCCCCAACACTATCTGCCAGTAGCAGGGGAAGCCACTAGTCCAGGTACACATCCAGGAGCTAGGGTTAAATGTTTTGAATGCAACCAGTGGGGTCATGTGGCATACAGTTGTCCACAGAGGCAAGGTTGGGAACCAAAGGTGAGGAAGCCAGCAAGTGGGAAAGACAAAATGCTAGTAGTAGGTTGTCTTGAGACAACAGGTGTACTAAATTACCATGCTGTAGATGTCCTGATAGGGAAGGATTTAGTTGAGGCAGTACCATGTACTTATGCAGTCACATGCGGTCAGGCTAGGAGGCAAGCATGTGGGTCTGGTAGCCTGGGGGAGACCTAGACAGACTGCATGCTTACAGCCAGGACTGCTGAGGTGGTTACATCAGGAAGGGAGCTACTCTGTAGCAGTGAGACTGAATGTGAGCCACAGCTGCTTGTGGGTACTGATGGTCCCTTGGACAGAGTGACTGCAAAGGTAGAGGTGAGTAGTAGTACCTAGGCTGAGAGTGAGGCACCACTGTCAGAGGATGCCAGACTTCCTGTGGAAGGGGAGCTGGGAAGGGTTACAAGGAGAGAATTGATACAGGCTCCACTCTCAGACTCTACATTGCAAGGCCTGAGGCAGGTAGCTAGGGAGGCACCTGATTCTCAAGGGAGGGGGGAATCTGTATACTGGGACAAAGAGTTACTATACATAGAGTGGACCCCTGAGGGAGGGCTAGAAGGTGAGATAGTACAGCAGTTGGTAGTGCCTAGACCCTAACATCTGTGGCTTCTAGCCATAGCCCATGATATTCCCTTTGCAGGTCATATGGACATAAAATGTACAAAGAAGCATATTATGCAGAACTTCTATTGGCCTGGAATTTCCAGAGATGTAACAGGGTATTGCAGGACCTGTGAGCAGTGCCAAAAGGGGTCTATATTATATCCTCGAATGCTTAAAAAAACGAACACTGATTGATCAAACTGATTTTTACGAAACTGCAAAATATCGAAGCAGTAGAAACTCTAATTTTTTCCTAGGGGAAAGAATTCGGTTGTCCGTTTCTGTTGCTTCGGTATTTTCAGTGTTATGGTGGAAAGTTACTGGTCAGATTCAGGTAAGTGTGCGATTGTGAGGATGTGAGTGTTAGGGCGATTTAGATGAGTTAGGGTTAGGGCTTGGGTTAGGTGTGTGTGCGATTGAGTGGACATTAGGGTTAGGGTGGATTTAAGGGAGTAAGGGTTAGGAAGCGGGTGAGGTGAGTGTGCGATAGTGATGGACCTTAGGGTTAGGGTTTGGGTTAAGGTAAGTGGGTAGTTAGTGGTGTGTGCATAGTTTAGTGTAGGGTTAGGTATCAGATTTTCGGTGTATGTGTGTGGATTTCTGTTTGTTTGGTGTGCTTGTGTTGTGTGTATGTGTTTTGGATCAGCGATTTTTTTCCCTGGGAAAAAATCTCTGATCTGATAGTTCAAGATTGTAAGCTTTCGCTTAAATTAGGTCGATCAATCAGCGTTCACTTTTTTAAGCGTTCAATGATATAATATAGACCCGCCAAAAGGTAGGCAAGGTAGGAGACAAGGTGAGAGCTCCTTTGATGCCTTTGCTTGTGATTGAAAAGCCATTTCAGAGGGTAGCTATGGATATTGTGGGTCTGTTGAGTACCCCAAGTTCCACAGGGAAAACGTATATCCTAGTGGTAGTAGATTATGCTACACGATACCCTGAGGCAGTGGCGTTGTCCTCCATTGAGGCAGAGAAGGTGGCAAATGCTTTGTTAGAGATTTTCAGCAGGGTAGGTTTCCAAAAAGAAATACTGACTGACAGAGGTGCTAATTTCATGTCAGACCTGCTGGCTTGTCTATGGAAGTCCTGTGTGGTGAAGTACATGAAGACCACTCCCTACCATCCCCAGACTAATGGTCTTGTTAAGAGTTTAAACTCTACAATCAAGTCCATGCTATGGGCATTTGCAGATCAGTTTAAGAGGGAGTGGGACAAATATTTGCCCCATCTGTTGTTTGCTTACAGAGAAGTTCCCCAGGAATCCATAGGTTTTCCACCCTTTGAGTTGCTGTATTGGCATAGGGTGAGGGGACCTCTAGATTTAATTTGAGATGAGTTGGAAGGTGAGTGCGAGTCTCCCAAGGAGTCTCTTGTGGCATATGTTCTAAACCTCAGGACAAGTCTCAGGGAACTCATGGGCTTGGCCCAGGAGAACCTAGCAGAAGCCCAATAACAGAAAAAGTGGTGGTATGACAGGAATGCTCGAGCTAGAGAGTATACTGTGGGACAGCAGGTAATGGTTCTCATTCCTATCAGATGCAGCAAGCTGCAAGCAGCTTAGGAGGGTCCCTACAAGGTGGTAAGAAAGGTAAGTGATCTTAACTACATGGTGGAACTGCTAGGCAGATGGCAGGGGCACAATTTTTACCATGTTAACATGATGAAACCTTACCATGATAGGGAGGCCCTTGTGCTGAGCATTTGCAGTTGATCACAGGAGGAGTCTGAGGGAGATTTGGGGACTTACCTCCTCAGTGAGGCTCAGGCTGACACCTCAGTGGAAGGGGTAGCAAGGTCCCAGCAGCTATCTCCTACACAGGTTCGAGAAATCTGAGCAGTGTTGCAGGAATTTGGGGACATGTTCACTGGGAAACCAGGGTGCACCCACCTGGTGCAGCAGCAGGTGGATACAGGACCCCAAAGGCCTAATAGGCAGGCCCCTTATAGGGTGCCTGATAGAGTCAGACAGATCCTGAAGGAAAAGGTACAGGAGATGTTAAAACTAGGGGTGATTCAAGAGTCCAACAGTCCCTGGGCCTCCCCAGTGATGCTAGTGCCAAAGAAGGATGGCAGCACCAGGTTCTGTGTGGACTACAGGAAATTAAATAGTCACACAGAATTGGATTCTTACCCCATACCTAGGACAGATGAAGCCCTAGAGCAGCTGGGTGGGGCTAAGTATCTTACAATTATTGATCTTACCAAGGGTTACTGGCAGTTGCCCTTAACTCCCAGTGCTAGAGAGAAGTCAGCCTTTGTGACTCATTTTGGCTTGTATGAGTTCGCAAAGATGTCATTTGGAATGAAGAATGCCCCAGCAACTTTCCAGAGGCTGGTAGATCATATCCTGGCAGGAGCAGGAGGGTTTTTCCTTGCTTACCTAGATGATATTGCCATCTACAGCCATTCCTGGCCAGAGCACCTTCAGCATGCCAGGGAGGTGCTGGGCAGATTACAGAGGGCAGGGTTGACCATTAAGTCGAGCAAATGTCAGGTGGGTATGGTGGAGGTCTCCTACCTAGGACATAGAGTGGGGAGTGGTAAGATAAGGCCAGAACCTGCCAAAGTGGAAGCCAGTCAGGCATGGCCTGCAGCTGTTGCTAAAAAGCAGGTGAAAGCATTTTCAGGGACAGCAGGGTACTACAGAAATTTCGTCCCCAGTTACAGTACCATAGCTGCTCCATTCACAGACCTGACAAGGAATAACAGGCCAGATAAAGTAGTGTGGACTCCAGCATGTGAGCAGGCATTCTGGAAGCTTAAAGAAGCTTTGTGAGGACCCCCTGTGTTAGCCAGTCTAGATTACAGCAAAGAATTTGTTGTGCAGGTGGATGCTTCAAACCATGGGGTGGGGGCTGTACTTAGCCAAGTTTCTTCAGAGGGAGAAGAGCACCCATTCATTTATCTCAGTTGTAGGCTCCAACCAAGGGAGGAGTGCTATGCAGCTATAGAAAAGGAATGTCTAACCATAGTGTGGGCACTGCAGAAACTTCAGCCTTATCTATATGGAAGGAAATTCACTGTTATGACAGATCACAACCCCCTAACATGGTTAAAGAGAGCCCGTCAGCAAAACGCCAAGTTGCTAAGATGGAGCCTGGGGCTGCAAGCATATGATATGTCAGTGCAGCACCGCAGTTGGGTTAGTAATGCCAATGCAGATGGGCTGTCAACAGGGAATGGGGTGAGGTATACTCAGATAGACCTGAACCTCTCAAGTGGCGTTTCTCAAGGGTCACTTGAAAAACTAGCTTGAGTTCTCCGGGGGGGGGGTGTGAAGATTGGTAGAGATGGGTGAAGGCTGCCAGCCTAGCCAGATAGAATTGTGCATATAATTCTATCATTTGTAAATATAAATGTTGAATTTAAAACAATGTCACAACATTGCCATCTGCTGTAAAGAAAGCGTTTCTTGTTGTTCCTTTAAAATTAAAATTATTTCATCACTGCCTTTGATGTTTACAATTCGGCTTCAGTCCGGCTAGATGAAGGCTTTCTGCCTATCGTTTTAAGATTAAAGTTAATGACCAGAATTTACGTGTGGAATGTCCTTCATTGCTCTAAGTGTAAAAGAATGTAAATGCAGTTTCTTTCAGCCTGGGAACTCCAGGAAGTGAAAAAGATGATGTAATGCTTTAGCAGAAATGCAGCTTCAATTTAAACAGTGAGAACCAGAGATTATTGGGCATTTTCATCTAACTATCCAACTCACAGAACTGCCTTATGCTTTATGTAAGTAAGTTATTTTAGAAGTGTGTTTTCTTGTGAAAATAGCTAGGTCTATAAATTATACTAAGTGTTTTTCTGTGATGTCAGAACTGTACTACTGATTTATTTTAAGTATTTCTGTGTGATCTCTGAACTCTTGACAAGCTCTGTGTAGTAGAAAGTATTGTCTTGTGGTTTTAATTATTTATTATTAAATATTTTAAAACCTTTTAACTGTGGCTGGTTTTGTGTAGAGATAGTTTAAGATCCAGAGTGCATTGCATATGTATAGAGTTTACTGTCCAGGTCACTCCAAATAAGCTTTGACTGTTTAGTCACATCTACTAATTGGATAATAATACTGCACAGTAATAGTTGGACACCCTTTTAAGGGCCTTTGGGTAGCTGATAAATATTAGCTGGGTGGTGGCAAGTGGAACTACCTTATAGTCTGGGCAAAAGGGGCACAGCTGGAGAACCTGTGCCAGCCTTCCTCAGAAGTGGCTGTGTGGTTGTGTAAACTCGTATCTCAAAGTGTGTGTGTCAGCAACCTGGGTAGGGACACAAAGCACTGGTTGGACAGAGAGGGTGATGGAGATTTTAGCTTGGCCAGCTAGGCTGAGATCTGGACTCTATAGCTGTGCCAGTGGGGAGTCTTACTGGGGACCTGGGGAGCAAGGGAGCAACCAGCCCTGGACTGACTATAATCGCTTTGTGCTCTTAAGGGAAATTGTACTTTACTGTGTTTATTTGTTATCCTTTCCTCATATATGAGATGCCCTCTCTGGTGTTAGTGGTGAGAACTGAGGCTCCTTGATTGCTGGGCCAGAGCATGCATGTCACAGATAGAATGAGCCTTATATACACAATTGTATCATTCAGCTTTTTTCAAAATATGTATTTATTTTTGCTAACCAGGATAGAACACTGATCCCGATGGAGTATTTTTATGCTCAGCCAGGAATATAAGAAGAAAAACAATGGTACAAAATAACAATCACAAAGATAGTTAGAAACAAAATGAACAAGTTTATAGGTTCTTAAGTTCATAGGAGGTTACTAGGCTAATGGTCCCAGGGCCTTTACTAGCCCAGCCATATAATACCCTTGTTCCCTAGTTCACCATGGTTAGATGGTCATTGTTAGCAGAGTGAATCAATGATTAGGACTGACTGGCCCTGTCCACTAGGGACATGGGTGCCACCCTAGGGATGAATTTACAGTTTTCCATCCAGTTGTCAAGGTTGCACTTAAATAGGGTCATTGAGGAGCTCTGCCTCATGTAAAGTTGGAGTTTATTCCAGAGCAGCGGCAGTCTCTGAGAAACTTATCTGTCTTTCCAACATGTTCTGTTTATGTCACAGGCTAGGTTGAGATCTGTGCAGCAAGTGACTCTTGTCCCATTTGATTTGCGGACATACAGTATTTCCATTAGGGAAGGGTCAGAGATTGCTCTGTAGGCCAGGCACAGGTCACCTGTCAGCAGCCTGTCAGATACAGGGTACAGAGACAAGGCCTTCAGTCTTTCCATATAGGTCATGTTTTGGAGGACCTCAATTTTCTTGGTTAGAAACCTCTGTGGTCTCTCCAGTTGTTGTGGGTGTCTGGTGAGGTACATGCAAAAGGAAGCATTGAACTCAATTAGTGGTCTGATCAGGGTCAAGTATAGAGGAGTTATAACATCCTTAGTGTTGGATGCAAGGGTCTATGTTAAATAAACAAATGCTTAAAATGTCGAGTAGAACATACTCAAACACTTTTAAGCGAATGTTTAATCAACAGCTCAAAATGTCGTAATACAGAATGTTGAAAAGTTTTGTTTGCCCACCTCCTCCTCCCAAGTGCTGTAGGACACAACACCAACTGAAAGCAATACAAACCTGAATATGTACGTGATGCACTCAACATATATGAGCACTTTCCTTCAATTTACTACAAGCAATGTACTTTTGTACCGCACATACATCCGAAGCATGGTGATGCCCTGTACATTTAAGAAGGAGTTCACTGTTTATATCCTTCTGTGTTACTGGATGTCCTGTACAAGCAGCAATGTCAGTAATGTGTGTCTGTATTTTGCTGGTTGTTATGATATGTTTACTTGTGTTTCGTCTTGCACTTAGTATATAACTCAGTGTAGTGCGATGGTTTCATGGTTAGACTTTGGTGCTTACTTTTATTCACGTTATGCTTGGCTGGAGTAGTTTACATGATGTAATATGTCACAAATTACAGTGCTGGCCAAACAAAACATTTCAGAACTCCTATTTCTGATATTTTGAGCTGTCGATTAAATAAACGTTTGCTTAAAAGTGTTTGTGTAAGTTGTACTCGACATTTTAAGCGTTCGTTTATTTAACATAGACCCAGATGCAATGCCCTTATGAGATGCATAATAAAGAAGGCTTTCCTTACCACTTAGGAGATATGGGGCTTTAAGTTTAAATTGCTGTCAACCTGTGCTCCCAAGTTTCTCACCACTGTGTTTGAGCTTAGGGGGTGCTATCTATAATGTAATTTGCAGGGATCGCTTCATTGCCAAAGGGGATATTGGTGCACTTTTTTTGCATTTAGTAACAGTAAATGAGTGGCAATATATGTTTCATCCAGTTTGTTATAGCAAATGCACAAGTTAACAAAAGTGAATTATCTGAGTACAATATATTATTTACAATATGTTTATTAAAATATTAAAAAGGGAAGCAACAAAGAACAAAAAAGGAGGGGTTGGAAGAAGATGGGAAGGGGGAGACAGAAGGTAAGTACAGAGAAGTCTGAGGTAACAGAAATGATAGGAAGGTGATGCAGGTATGCAGAAGGGAAGAAATGTGGGTTTGGTAGATAGTTATTGGTGTTTATCTGCTGCTATGTGTGTTGGTTGGAGTAGTGTGAAAAATTCATGTTATACACTGTGGTTGGCAACATTTGCAGGTGACTTGTTTTCTTATTTTTTATTTATCTATTTATTTTTATCAGCAAGTACTTGCACATGACCACACTCTTTTTAATTACTGGAACAATGGCAGCACACCATTATTTAGATGAGTTACACTTTTAGTAATGTCAAAGCCTCTACTTCTGGGCAGTATTGGAAACTGCACACTCCTGGATGTGGTAAAGACATATGGAACTGCATGGATATTTTTAACATATTTTTACAAATTATTTTTACAAGTTATTAGTCTGCTAGTTCACAATCAAGAAGGTTAACCTTAACAAACTGTCTACTCTGACTGCATTTCTTCTAGCAATTAAGCCCCTTTTATATGCAGCATTTCTGCTAAATATTCTGTTTATGTAAGGATCATACAGCACACAAACCAAAAAACTAATATGTGTGACCCTTCCACTCAGAAATACCTAAGCAACTACCAATAAACCTGAGTCTGGTTGCAGGGCTACTAATTTCAGTCTGAATTTAATGCAATAGTGGACACTTGGAAACATTTATTCATGTATCACATGATATTAAATTAAAATAATCTACTGAATCAGTCTTGAAATTCACATCTGTCGCAAGAAAAGAACCTGCCAGATGGACTCAACATCAACCACAGTAGTGGCTGAACCCAGGAGAAAGCTTTCTGTGTATTAGTTTTAATCTTAATCTTATTTTCAGAAGCAATCTCTTTAATCAACATTATTGTACAAACAACAGCAAAATGGTCCAGTGTGTTACACTTTCTACCATGTGTAACACATTGCTATGACTCATTATGCTGATGGTCACACCTTATGCATTAGCCAGGCTTGCTCTTACTCCTGTTCTAAAGCATTCACTAGGTTTGACTAGAGTTATGCCTCTGATGAAACTTGCACTTAACTTTGCATTTTACCTCACAAACACCATTTGCCAAGTATATATTAGCATTCTGCCTTTTAACTAACTCCACTGTCCGAGTTTCCGATGATTTGTAATGCCTTTTCAAAATTTGCTTAACTTCAAGTATTAACTGCTGAGACAGTTTAACTAGCTAAATTGCATTTTTGTCTCTTATTTTTTCATCTTTTCTGCTATTAAATCCACAGTTTTTATCAGTTCATATAGTTAACGTAAACATACTTCAACTACATTCGACCTTTACTTTTATATACCTGTGAAACTGCCCTGTCATATATTATATTTCCTTTTGGCAAAAACTGCTTATTGTGTTTATCTCATATGTAACACTCTGGCCCTTTGTAAATGAAAGGGAATGCTGTATATTCTCTATTTCATGGCCCATTGCATAGATAAGAAATATAGCTGTATTTTGTCTGTTACCTTGTCTAACTGGCTACCACTTGGAACTAGCTCTGCTCTACTCAGCCACACTATAAGAGGCTTCACTATACTCCTCACCCACACCCATATTATTACATTTATTGACAAAAGCTTATCACCTGACCCATCCTCACCCCATACCATTAATGTTACTGGCCAAAACACATGATGATTCACTAGCCAGTCAGCCAATATGGTCAACCGATTAAAACCTTACATATAACCAAATAATTACAAATCAGAAGATAACAATCTTTTCCCCCATCCATCTCTTATCAACCCTCCCCTATCAATAGGCACAGCCAAATACTTTTCGTAGTTTTCTCCCTCTCATTCCCTCTCTTTTGTCTTCTATACAGCTATTTCACACCTCCCAACATATATATATAACTAGTTCCTCTAATAAGAACTTTAGCCATCTTATGCCTATTAACTACTTATGAATCATGACCTACCTGCACTCAAAACAATTCCCCCACAAAAGCCTACCCTGACCACAGATGCAACTCCTTAATCTGGCCATCCTAGATAAAATATTATTCAAAAACATACATTACTATCCTGCACCAAATACAAAATCCCAGACTTCAGTGCAAAAAGTACCAAACTGCTTCTCTACTACCTCAGAAACTCTGCCATTCACTCAATAAACTAATAGAGAGCAGAGAAGTGCACCCCCAACCATAGCCCAATACTACCCCCAAACAGACAAACCCTATACCCAGCCCACCCATACATCTTGCACAACTCCCCTCCTCAGCAATCCTCTAAAGTACAACAAACCCCATTTTCTTCCTCCAGCTCACAAATATATAATTTCAACAACCACAATATTTGCAATGAGACATGAGACCGTCACACATGGAATGAATTCCATCAGCTTCAAATACTAGTTATCAGTAAGCCTGGTTAAAACCTGAAATTAAAGAGGAAGAAATCATTTCTCCTGGTTGCACCAACATTAGGAAAAACCACATAGGTAAATGGGCTTGGAGTATGTCCATCATCTTTCAAGTCACCTTACAAATCCATACCCACTTCCAATCTATTCCACAATGCAGCAATGAAGAAATACTAATAGCCATATAGCCATACACCTACTAAACAATCAGAAGTCCATAGTCATTGTAGATGCCTACATCTACCCTCTCTCCAAAATGCCAAGACTACTGAAAACATAGTTAGCTATTTATCATCTACGTTCATATAAGAAACAATCCTGTTTTGTGACTTTAACATAGATTGGACCTCTAACAAACCTAACTTTACTTCACATAATATTAACTTCTGTCATTTCACATAGGTGATCCAACAACCAACACCATTTTACAAAGTATCACAAAAAATCCATAGAAGACTGCAAACTCTCAACCAACCCTAAAAAGAAAAAAAAATTAACGTAGCCAGCACCCTCCCCTAGTCACAACAATCATCACTCCACCTACATCAGTACAGAATACCACAAGCCCCCAAACCCCTATACTTCAACTCTGTGAGAAACATAACCAATTTTGATAAATCCATATTTAATGGCACACTTAAACAATGTGAATAGAACCCCTCAAATATCTGCCTCTAGATGACGTTGTCTGACCCTTTAATAACTCATGACCACATTAAACCAGCAAGCCCACTGAGAAATAAAAGGGTGAAAATAAATTCTCTCCCATGACTAACCTGTCAATCTAAACAACTCAGGACAGACAGAGACAAGTCCCAGAAACAATGGCACAAAACTAGGACTCAATCCTACCTAAATACATATCTGTACCTCAAAATCACACAAATGTGCAAGTCTATTATGATAAAAAAAACTTCTTCATAAACCAGGAAATACATACAAAAAAACTCAAAAGGTTTTGACAAAATGTAAACAACCTCCTTAAACCAGGCAAAAAAATCACATTTGAAATCCTTTCCCATCTGAAACCAGCAAGGACATTGCAGACTCATTCAACAAAGAATTCATACAGTACTCCACTTAACTAAAACAATGATAACCTATATCCATCCTATACTCACCCTACACCCAGTCATGGATTATTGTTAAGTTATATCACTGACACCATGACAAAACCAGTAATGAATGTGTGATATCTAGTAAAAAAAAAAATAGAACCCAAAACATCAAGGAAGTAAATTAGTTTGGACAACAAATGTCACACACATGACATCAAGTTCAGTAACACCCTATCAAAATTTTTCCCCAATATGCCAGTTAAACAAATTGGTCTATAATTAGTGCTTTTGAAACATCCCCACCATTAAACAGTGGAAGCGTATAAGCTTCTTTCCATATACTTGGAAGATAACCAGTATACAAAGTTTCCGGAAAGAGTTTCAGTATGCATGAAGCAATATTTGAAATAATATTTGACAAAAGGTCCACTCAAACCATCTGGACATGCCACAGTACATTTATTTTCATTTTTATAGATTTGTTGAGAACGTCATTAGTGATTACTAAGCAATTTACATTATCATCCAACAAATTTTTAATTTCATCACTATTTCCATTATTTAAATATTGTGTAAATTCCTCCAAACACACCTGAAATTTTTTGAGTCAGTAATAGGACATTCATCCACTATTAAATGCAATCTAGTAAGAGATACATTTCTTTATTGTCTCAGATACTTAAACACATTTTTTTATTATTCTGCACATTGCTGGATGTTTTTCATAAGTAGATCTAGCTGCATACATAAGCTTTTTAAACAATACCCTGGATAACTTATAGGTAACTTACATTGTTCTTTGCACCTCTCATTTTTATCCTTTTGTGTCTCTTCCAGTAACATTTGTGTCATTTTCTCACTTTTCCAATGGTGTATTCCACCATGGTAATTTACTATTACTCTTTTTGCTCAGAATATAAGGTACGTGTTTATCTATCACATCATTAATATAATCATACAAAGTACTTCATTTTTTTTCCAAAAACATTTTTATTAAATTATGTTAATAAACATGGATATAAAGTATTAAAATGAACAATATAAAACATAATAACTATTTACACTATATACAAACATCCATGATAAACATTTGTTTTATCCAAGAAAGGTAATCAATATTTATCTAACAATCTCTCCAATTTTTGACAAGCTAGTCTTTTGTGTGTTGCATTTGATGATCTCTGATAAATAGTTTGCATTTCTTTTTTACATACAGATTTTGCTATTGAAATAAACTCAGTAAACATAAGATCTTGCTTATTTTTCCAGTTAAATGTAATTATTTTTGAGCAATAGCTAGAATTAGGTAACTGATGTCTAGGAATTACACTTGGGGTAGGGACATTGAATAATATCAAAGAGCTAGTAATTTGACAGTTATCAGACCACAGGGCTTTTGCGAAATGTCTAAAATCACTCCAGTATTGTGTGAGAGTTCTACATTCAATGAACATATGAACCCAGTTGGCTTCAAGAACATCACCACACCTCCAGCATTTGCTTTCATTACTCTTGGTTATAAGGTCAGTTCTGTGTGGAGTGTAAAATCTTCTATGAATAAATATCCAGGTATATAGTCTCCAATATAAAGATGATGAAGTGTTTTTTACTAAATTTAATAACTGTTTCTTATTATCATTAAATAAAAGTTCACCATTAATATTTATGTAGTAATTCCAAAAAGCTTGGTCAAAAGTAATCAAGTCTTCTCGTAGGATTTTATATACAGGTGATATGCTTAATTTATGTTCAATGTTCATCGAACTACACCATATGACTAGTTGTATCAATCTTGGTATAATATCAGTTTCCAGATTTATTGACACTCTCACTTTATTTTCAACAAACTGTCTTAAAGATTGAATACAGAGCCAATTATATTGGCAGACATTATATCTGGCTAAGAGAAAGTTCACTGGTTGGATGTTCTTATTGTCTATAAACTGGTGCCAAAACTTTAGATTATTCTCTTTAATATTCCGCATCTTATTGATATCAAAGGTATCTAGGCAATCTGGTGTATAAGATATGGGAAATGTAATAAAAAAGGTGTTCTTTAGACTATAATTGCTGTCGATTATATTTTTGAAAATATAAAATATTTAGTTTATACCATGTGAGAAGTGGCTAAATTTCTTATTATATAAGCAATATTCACGGAGTATCCAAAATATTTTGTTAATTCCAAAGGTTTCTTTAAATTGGGTTTCTGAGTTCTCAGAGGAAGGTATATGTATTTCATCAGTTCTTTCCAACTAGAGGTGTATATGGATGAAATCTAGTGTAGTATTATGTTAATAATAAAATATTTGGAATATAATTCTAGTTAGGAAAGCCAATCCCATTACTGTCCCAGGCTCTACCATGCCATTTATAGGCTATTCTTGGTTTCTTTGGGAACCATAGAAAAGTTAGTAATAGGGAATGTATTTGTTTAAAGAATTTCTTAGGAGGAAGTAAAATCAATGATTGTATGTAAAATAAAATATTGGGCAAAATAATCATTTTTATTAATGTAAGTCTGTCTTCCATGGTGAAAAACATTTTGTTCCACTTTTTAGTCATCACTGATTATATCTACACGTTTAGTGAAGTTAAATGTAATAGTCTCATTCCATTTATTCTTAATACGTATTCCTAGATAATCTATTTTATTGTTTTCCAAGTTGAATGTATTGAATTTTAACAAATTGCTATTTATTTTCTTATTGATTAAAAGTGTTTTGGTTTTATTTTGATTAAAATTGAGCCTGAGATTTTTCCAAATAGAATTATGGCATTCATGATATGTTGTAAAGAGCCTTCTATGTCACTGGATGTTAATAGAATACATCAGCAAAACTGAACTTTTGGACAGTACCCCTCATTAACTTGAAATCCTTTGATATTTGGGTTATTTCTAATAAATGAAGAAAAAGATTCCACTGATAAAGCGAAAAATAATGGGGATAGAGGGCAACCTTGTCTAGTTTCCTTATGAATTTTTACTGGGGATGATAGACATGAACCAATCTTAACAAATGCTTTAGAATCACTATAAATATTTAATATCAGTTTAGTGAAATCTGAAGTAAAGTTAAATTCTTTAAAGATTTTTTGTAAGTATGACCAACTAAAGAAATTGAAGACCTTATCAATATCCAGACTAATAATAGTTAATTGTTTCTTGGTTTTGTTTGCAATGTCTATTAGAGATAGTAGCTTAATAATATTGTCATGTACTTTTTTGTGTAAGATACATCCAGTTTGATCAAAGTGTATTAGATTGGGTAATATACTCTTTAGTCTTTTGGCCAGGATAGACATGAACATTTTATAATCAATATTTAACAATGATATGGGTCTATAAGATGCACATAGTTGGGGTCCTTACCTTGTTTCAGAATGGAAGAAATTATTGAGTACTTCCACGAGGGAGGGAACATTATATCTTGTTTAACCATGGAGAATGTGTTTAATAATAACTTTGTGTGCTCTGGAAGAAGTTGATATATTTCTGGGATTATCCCATCTAACCCTGGGGCTTTATTATCCTTCATATTTTTAACTTGTTCTTTCACTTTGGCTAAGGCTATTTTTTATTTAGGGTACTATTTTGTTGTTTTGATAGTTTAGTCTTGATATTTTCTTGTAGAAATGTATCTATTACATCATCTGAATCTAGTGGTGATTGCATGTCATTGATTGACTGATAATGATTTCTAAAGGATTCTAATATACCTCCTAAATCAGTTGTTCTTTTTACTGTGTTATTATTTTTGTATTTAATTTCATTAATGTGATTTTGTTTATTAATTTGTTTGGATCTGATAGCTAGTTTATGTAAATGTCTGGGGTTTACTGAATAGGACTGTAGTTTAATCTTTTCTAAGCTTATAGCAACCTTATAATTCAATATTTCTAAATATTTGTGGTTAAGCTTAGAAATTTCAGTAAGTACTGCTTTATCATTTGATTTCAAATTTAGTTTTAACTTATCCATTTTGGCTTGTAAATCAGAAATTCCCCTGTCCCATTCCTTTCTCCTTTGAAAATTCCAAGCTTTAACTCCACTAAAGATGTGAACTTTTAATGCATCCCAGAGTATGATATCTGTATTTCACCATTATTGTTGTTTTCCATAAATGCATTTATTTCTTTTAATAACCACTCCTTAAAACCTTTTAGCTTAGTAATATAGGCTGGGATTCTTTGAAAAATTAGCATATCATCTTTTTTCACAGTCAAGCCGAACAAAAAGGCACTGTGGTCAGAGAGTGGACATGACTGTATTGCAACATCACTTATTTTAGAGTAAAGAGTGTTAGACACAAAAATCTTATCAATATTAGTTTGTGTGACAAATCAGAAAGAATAATGAGTGTATTGAAGTGAATTTTGAACTCTTAAATTATGTATGTCTCTAAAATTCATTGAGGCTATAAAACTGTTTACCTTTTTAGTTTGTGTCATTAGTTTAACCTTATTATTTCTAGAAGTGTCTTAATCTGATAACAAGCAATTGAAATCTCCCACCAGGATAATTTCTCCCTTTGCATGTAAAGTAATGAGATCCATGTATTTCTTCACATATTTAGTTCCTAGACCAGGAATCCAATATGAGTTTACCAGTGTGAAGCCTTTCTTATTAACTTCTAGCACTACTAAGCTTAACATTCCGTCTTTATCTGAAAAGATGTTTAAATGTTTAGGTAGTGTATAACTATTATTCCATAGATTAAGAGTACTTCTTCTTTTGGCACTAAAACAGGAATCCGTGAGAACTATAAAACCATTAAATGATAATTTTTGCAAATCCTTCTCCAGCAAGTGGGTTTCCTGCAAGGAGATTATCTGAGCTCTGTGCATTTTAATGAATTTAATTAAACCAGCTCTTTTGACATTGTTATTAAAGTCATTAATATTTAATGATAAGCATTTATATATCATCATTTGTTAAAGTTATATTTAGAGCATCAATAATACCATCCAAGTATAATGACTTAAAGTAATTCATGAAGTTATGTATCATGGATGAGTCAAAAATCTTTAGAAACAAATTCTGAAACCAATAACTAAGAAAACATATATGCATGGAACCTAAAGTTCCAGGTTTAGTTAATAAATTAATGAATAACAATAGGCACAATCAGTTCCAGTACTCAGCGTCCAAAGCACCAGCACTCTGTGTACACAAACCACAGACCACCTTCCGTAATCACCGAAAACAGTTTATTGTATCATATAAAATGTCATATAAAATTCCTGTTAAGCGCTTTCATCTTTACATAAAGACTTCTTCAGAACAATTAATACAAATCTCATCCAGTTAATATATACACACATATATTGATCACGTGTTGTAATCATTCCTAATATCTTTTTAAAGTGCCAGTGCTGAAATTCTAAACTCCCTCCAATACCCACAAAGAATAATAAATAATTAATCTCTATTATCATGAACCTTGTCTAACAACATGTATTACATATCTTGACAAAAGATAAAGAATAAAATCTCTAACGAAATAAAATAATAAAATGCATCCCTTATGCATGCCTTTTGCTGTTTACCAAAAGGATTAATATGAAGTTGAGTTGAGTTTAAAAACAACCTATTACCAGTACTTCATAAGTTGTTACGTATACATGTACATATGATCCCAACTGCTAAAATAGATATATCAGTCTACCTATGATTTTCTAAAATGGGTTTAACTGATATATATTCATTAATTCCAGGATGGACTGATGCATTTAACATGATTTGCCACCTGGTTTCTTTTTCACCCACTGCCTTTTTAATGTCACCACCCCTTGTATTGCGCTTAATTATTTCAAGTATACCAAAATGGAAAGTAGTATAAGTATCATTATCTTTTATATGCTACCATAGTGCATTATTTTCATCTTGCTTCTTGATACTATAAAGGTGATCGTATATTCTATTGCGTAAACACCTTATAGTTTTCCCAACATAAAAACAAGCACAATGGGTACACTTTGCCAGATAAACCAAATTCTTGGACCTGCAGTTGCCCTTCTGAAACCTAATGGAAGTGCTATTAAAATTTTCCAGTATAATACTTGAACAGTTGATAATATACTGACATTGCTGGCAGGACCCACACCTTGTTGTGCCCATATTCACACCAGATAAATCTTTCTTGGCATATTTCTTTTCGGCGTTCCCATTAGTCGACCAGACTCTTATAGATCCAATTCTGGTGATATTCTTTCACGACCCAATGTGTCGGAAGCAAGTAAAGTTGGATCGGAGGCAGATTTCAACTTGTCGGGAGCCAAACCAAAGAGGACTGTACCCAAAAAAAATACGCTTTCACAGCTCACGATAAACGGGCAGGTACTGTAAAACAATCTTTTTTTCCTAATAAAGAGCATGAACAAGGGCGTTTTAATTTCAACAACTTCCTTGAGGGTGAATTTGACTTTGATGGGGGTGTAAGGCGTGATAATATAACCAAATTACAAGAAACGGATGGAGTAGAGAAAACGCTCAAGGACACTATTTTTCTGTTTGGTAAAAAAATGAAGGCATTAAAAAGCTTGCAGTTGGACAACAATTTCCTTAAAAAATGTTTGGACAATGGTATTGTACCCATGGGCTTGAGGTTCTTCAAAGTGCCCATGGGAGTAGAATTAGATGAATCTAGTAAGAATGAATGTACCAAACTATTTGATAGTTTTGGGTTTTCTTTTATGAAGTTTATCATTGGATGCAATGACAATAAGATTTGTTCTTTATTAGTTGAATTAGAAGAATTGAATAATACCATTGTTAATGACCTGTTATTTGACGAGTGTGAACTTTTTTAAAATGACAATACAACTAGGTAGCGGGTCAAATAACGAAACAATTTGAAAGGAAATGCAAAAAAATGCATAGAGATCTTGAACAATATAAGAAGGGTACAGCCTATAGGTGGGAAAAGGAACCAGGAAACAAACTTAAGGTATTTTATAATGAGAATGGGAGAACTAATGGACAGAATCGCAGTAGATTTAGGGGCCAAAAGGATAATAGACCATACAGGAACTACAGGAATTATGATTATCATAATCAACATCAGTATTCCGATTTTTTAGGAGAAGATGTAGGATGGGACAAACATCGATAGAACAACCAACCTGGAGGGGAGAGATACAAAGGAGGAGAGAGAAGAATGCAGGAGGAGAACATGAGTCCCTTCAAGTACGACAGGATAAGAATATAGTAAAGGTTAATGAAATTATCAGCTCCTATGACCATTTTAATAAATAAAATTATACAGGAGTGGAGCTGAAAAAGGAACACTTTACACTATCGAAAGGGATGAAATTTGTCCCCAATGGATATTTCAATGTCGTAGATTGTATAGTGGATGTCAAAAAATTTATTAGGAAGCTCAATCTAGGTGTCAAATTTGATGGTAATCCCTGTATGGAAATTAAGGAATTTAAAACCTATAGTAGATATACACCGCCCCTTAATAATTTGTTAAGGACTTTTGAAAAATTGGTTATAGAAGATATATACCAATATAGCAACAAATGTAGGAACATCAAATCTAGGTTTAATTTAACTTTTGATGAATATACAATATTGAAAGAGCTCCAGGGAGATCCACACATTAGGATTATGAAGCCGGATAAAGGGGGTGGGGTTGAGTTTTACCCCACAGCCGATTATACCAACAAGATCCATAGTATCTTGTTGAATTCTGGCAATTATGATATATCATCCTTGAATGAAGTGAATATTGGATACCACAAGATCGACCTATATTTGGAAGACCTTCTGTTAGAAGGTAGGATAGACCACGATTTGTACAAATTTTTAAAACTTGATTCACCTGTTATTAGTACTATCGTGGGATACCAAAAGTCCATAAAGACACCCACGACCCCCTTTTTAGGCCAATCATCTCTGGTAGCAATTCAAAATCATTTCCTTATGGTAAAGTGATTGACAAATGGTTGAAAACCACATTCCAAAATATACATCATCTTGTTATTGACTCTTGGGATTTTTTGAGAAGGCTACAACCTAAGTTAGCAGAGGGGGCTGAATGGTTGATCACAATAGATGTGGTGGACTTGTTCTCGAGCATACCTAAGGATGAAGGTATGGCAAGATTTCAGGACCGTATCACTAGGATTGGATGTCTCTCTTGGGATAAGACCCTATTGTTTGTACAGTTTATGGAATTAGTACTCTCATATAATTACATATTTTATGAGGGCGAATATTATAAACAAACCAAGGGGGTGGCTATGGGGGCAGCTTGTGCCCCCATATTTGCCAATCTGGTTCTACTAGATTGGGAAAATGAGTTTATATTTCATTCCAAATGGAGTAGGTTTATGGCCTGTTACTTTAGATTCCTGGATGACATCTTTGTTATATGGAAGGGTGATCAACAGGAATTGGAGGAATTTAAGGGATATCTAAATTCCTGTAGTGAACATTTTAAATTTACATTCAACATGGATAAGGAGTCTATTTCTTATTTAGACACATTAATCACTTTGCAAGATGGTAAATTCAAGTCAAATATATACAGAAAGGCAACGTTTAGCAATTCCTATTTACATTTTTCAAGTAACCATCCGTATATACAAAAAAGGAACATAATAAAAGGTCAGTGTATACGAGCCGCCCGCATGACAACTGACATCTTAGACTTAGATAAGGAGTTAACAAAATTAGGTTCCTTTTTTGCCGATAGGGGATATCCTCTCGAAATGATTTCTGATGTTACTGATTATGTGAGAAGGCATTGGGGGACAAAGTACAAGCCACTTCTAGGTAATGCCCTTGAATCTGAAGGACTAAATTCTGGTAGCATTGGTAACAATAGGAAGGAAACAGGTAAATATAGTAAAGCATGTGTCATATGGTATGCACCTGATAGTGCGGAAATTAAAGGTATAATTCAAAAGAATTGGAATATCTTGAGGGTTGATGGTAATATTTTTAAAGTGGTGGGAGACAAACCAACATTTGTTTATAGGAATGGTTACAACATGAAAAATCTTTTAAAAAAGAAATATGCCAAGAAAGATTTATCTGGTGTGATTATGGGCACAACAAGGTGTGGGCCCTGCCAGCAATGTCAGTATATTATCAACTGTTCAAGTATTATACTGGAAAATTTTAATAGCACTACCATTAGGTTTCATAAGGGCAACTGCAGGTCCATGAATTTGATTTATCTGGCAAAGTGTACCCATTGTGCTTGTTTTTATGTTGGGAAAACTATAAGGTGTTTACGCAATACAATATACGATCACCTTTATAGTATTAAGAAGCAAGATGAAAATAATGCACTATGGAAGCATATAAAGGATAATGATACTTGTACTACTTTCCATTTTGGTATACTTGAAAAAATTAAGCACAATACAAGGGGTGGTGACATTAAAAAGGCAGTGGGTGAAAAAGAAACCAGGTGGCAAATCATGTTAAATCCATCAGTCCATCCTGGAATTAATGAATATATATCAGTTAAACCCATTTTAGAAAATCATAGGTAGACTGATATATCTATTTTAGCAGTTGGGATCATATGTACATGTATATGTAACAACTTATGAAGTACTGGTAATATGTTGTTTTTAAACTCAACTCAACTTCATATTAATCCTTTTGGCAAACAGCAAAAGGCATGCATAAGGGATGCATTTTATTATTTTATTTAGTTAGAGATTTTATTCTTTATCTTTTGTCAAGATATGTAATACATGTTGTTAGACAAGGTTCATGATAATAGAGATTAATTATTTATTATTCTTTGTGGGTATTGGAGGGAGTTTAGAATTTCAGCACTGGCACTTTAAAAAGATATTAGGAATGATTACAACACGTGATCAATATATGTGTGTATATATTAACTGGATGAGATTTGTATTAATTGTTCTGAAGAAGTCTTTATGTAAAGATGAAAGCGCTTAACAAGAATTTTATATGACATTTCATATGATACAATAAACTGTTTTCGGTGATTATGTAAGGTGATGGTTTGTGTACACAGAGTGCTGGTGCTTTGGACACTGAGTACTGGAACTGATTGTGCCTATTGTTATTCATTAGTAGACTGTTCTGGTGGTTATATTGTATTCTTTGGTCGTATTTTATCAGCATGGATTCGTTGGACGAATTACCCTCTATTTTTTCACCCCGGAGAGATGACATTAGGGGGTTGCAATCCGAAATGGCTATCATGCGAGGGGAACTCACCCGGTTGTTAGAGATGGTGACGCAACCTAACTCTGCAGCAGGAAGCGGTAACAATGTGACATCAATGCATGTTACGCATCTGAAAGGCGGGGGTGAAGGTTTGCGAGAAGGAGATGGTAATGGCGTTCCCGTTAGTCGACCAGACTCTTATAGATCCAATTCTGGTGATATTCTTTCACGACCCAAGGTGTCGGAAGCAAGTAAAGTTGGATCGGAGGTGGATTTCAACTTGACGGGAGCCAAACCAAAGAGGACTGTACCCAAAAAAACATACGCTTTCACAGCTCACGATAAACGGGCAGGTACTGTAAAACAATCTTTTTTTCCTAATAAAGAGCGTGAACAAGGGCGTTTTAATTTCAACAACTTCCTTGAGGGTGAATTTTATTTTGATGGGGGTGTAAGGTGTGATAATATCACCAAATTACAAGAAACGGATGGAGTAGAGAAAACGCTCAAGGACACTATTTTTCTGTTTGGTAAAAAATTGAAGGCATTAAAAACCTTGCAGTTGGACAACAATTACCTTAAAAAATGTTTGGACAATGGTATTGTACCCATGGGCTTGAGGTTCTTCAAAGTGCCCATGGGAGTAGAATTAGATGAATCTAGTAAGAATGAATGTACCAAACTGTTTGATAGTTTTGGGTTTTCTTTTATGAAGTTTATCATTGGATGCAATGACAATAAGATTTGTTCTTTATTAGTTGAATTAGAAGAATTGAATAATACCATTGTTAATGACCTGTTATTTGACAAGTGTGAGCTTTTTTTAAAATCACAATGCAACTGGGTAGCGGGTCAAATAACGAAACAATTTGAAAGGAAATGCAAAAAAATGCATAGAGATCTTGAACAATATAAGAAGGGTACAGCCTATAGGTGGGAAAAGGAACCAGGAAACAAACTTAAGGTATTTTATAATGAGAATTTGAGAACTAATGGACAGAATCACAGTAGATTTAGGGGCCAAAAGGATAATAGACCATACAGGAACTACAGGAATTATGATTATCATAATCAACATCAGTATTCCGATTTTTTAGGAGAAGATGTAGGATGGGACGAACATCGATAGAACAACCAACCTGGAGGGGAGAGATACAAAGGAGGACAGAAAAGAATGCAGGAGGAGAACATGAGTCCCTTCAACTAGGACAGGATAAGAATATAGTAAAGGTTAATGAAATTATCAGCTCCTATGACCATTTTAATATATACAATTATACAGGAGTGGAGCTGAAAAAGGAACACTTTACACTACTATCGAAAAGGATGAAATTTGTCCCCAATGGATATTTCAATGTCGTAGATTGTATAGTGGATGTCAAAAAAATTATTAGGAAGCTCAATCTAGGAGTCAAATTTGATGGTAATCCCTGTATGGAAATTAAGGAATTTAAAACCTATAGTAGATATACACCGCCCCTTAATAATTTGTTAAGGACTTTCGAAAAATTGGTTATAGAAGATATATACCAATATAGCAACAAATGTAGGAACATCAAATCTAGGTTTAATTTAACTTTTGATGAATATACAATATTGAAAGAGCTCCAGGGAGATCCACACATTAGGATTATGAAGCCGGACAAAGGGGGTGGGGTTGTGTTTTACCCCACAGCCGATTATACCAACAAGATCCATAGTATCTTGTTGAATTCTGGCAATTATAATATATCATCCTTGAATGAAGTGAATATTGGATACCACAAGATCGACCTATATTTGGAAGACCTTCTGTTAGAAGGTAGGATAGACCACGGTTTGTACAAATTTTTAAAAGTTGATTCACCTATTATTAGTACTATCGTGGGGATACCAAAAGTCCATAAAGACACCCACGACCCCCCTTTTAGGCCAATCATCTCTGGTAGCAATTCAAAATCATTTCCTTATGGTAAAGTGATTGACAAATGGTTGAAAACCACATTCCAAAATATACATCATCTTGTTATTGACTCTTGGGATTTTTTTGAGAAGGCTACAACCTAAGTTAGCAGAGGGGGCTGAATGGTTGATCACAACAGATGTGGTGGACTTGTTCTCGAGCATACCTAAGGATGAAGGTATGGCAAGATTTCAGGACAGTATCACTAGGATTGGATGTCTCTCTTGGGATAAGACCCTATTAGTTGTACAGTTTATGGAATTAGTACTCTCATATAATTACATATTTTATGAGGGTGAATATTATAAACAAACCAAGGGGGTGGCTATGGGGGCAGCTTGTGCCCCCATATTTGCCAATCTGGTTCTACTAGATTGGGAAAATTAGTTTATATTTCATTCCAAATGGAGTAGGTTCATGACCTGTTACTTTAGATTCTTGGATGACATCTTTGTTATATGGAAGGGTGATCAACAGGAATTGGAGGAATTTAAGGGATATCTAAATTCCTGTAGTGAAAATTTTAAATTTACATTCAACATGGATAAGGAGTCTATTTCTTATTTAGACACATTAATCACTTTGCAAGATGGTAAATTCAAGTCAAATATATACAGAAAGGCAACGTTTAGTAATTCCTATTTACATTTTTCAAGTAACCATCCGTATATACAAAAAAGGAACATAATAAAAGGTCAGTGTATACGAGCCGCCCACATGACAACTGACGTCTTAGACTTAGATAAGGAGTTAACAAAAATAGGTTCCTTTTTTGCCGATAGGGGATATCCTCTCGAAATGATTTCTGATGTTACTGATTATGTGAGAAGGCATTGGGGGACAAAGTACAAGCCACTTCTAGGTGATGCCCTTGAATCTGAAGGACTAAATTCTGGTAGCATTGTTAACAATAGGAAGGAAACAGGTAAATATAGTAAAGCATGTGTCATACGGTATGCACCTGATAGTGCGGAAATTAAAGGTATAATTCAAAAGAACTGGAATATCTTGAGGGTTGATGGTAATATTTTTAAAGTGATGGGAGACAAACCACCATTTGTTTATAGGAATGGTTACAACATGAAAAATCTTTTAGAAAAGAAATATGCCAAGAAAGATTTATCTGGTGTGAATATGGGCACAACAAGGTGTGGGTCCTGCCAGCAATGTCAGTATATTATCAACTGTTCAAGTATTATACTGGAAAATTTTAATAGCACTACCATTTTAGAAAATCATAGGTAGACTGATATATCTGTTTTGGCAGTTGGGATCATATGTACATGTATACGTAACAACTTATGAAGTAATGGTAATAGGTTGTTTTTAAACTCAACTCAACTTCATATTAATCCTTTTGGCAAACAGCAAATGCATGCATAAGGGATGCATTTTATTATTTTATTTCGTTAGAGATTTTATTCTTTATCTTTTGTCAAGATATGTAATACATGTTGTTAGACAAGGTTCATGATAATAGAGATTAATTATTTATTATTCTATGTGGGTATTGGAGGGAGTTTAGAATTTCAGCACTGGCACTTTAAAAAGATATTAGGAATGATTATGACACGTGATCAATATATGTGTGTATATATTAACTGAATGAGATTTGTATTAATTGTTCTGAAGAAGTCTTTATGTAAAGATGAAAGCGCTTAACAGGAATTTTATATGACATTTTATATGATACAATAAACTATTTTCGGTGATTACGGAAGGTGATCTGTGGTTTGTGTACACAGAGTGCTGGTGCTTTGGACGCTGAGTACTGGAACTAATTGTGCCTATTGTTATT
Organism: Protopterus annectens; assembly: GCF_019279795.1. Taxonomy (NCBI): domain Eukaryota; kingdom Metazoa; phylum Chordata; order Ceratodontiformes; family Protopteridae; genus Protopterus; species Protopterus annectens. Next base: position 1,651,999,450 of record NC_056725.1, read on the forward strand.
CATTAGTAGACTGTTCCGGTGGTTATATTGTATTCTTTAGTTAATAAATTAACTAAACCACCCTTTAACACCATCTCACACACCAAAAACATGCATAGCTTCTGCTTTAAATGTAGTATATGCAAACAGTAAAGCATTTCTAATGTAACTCAAACAAATATGAACATAAAACGTCCATCAGGCAATCACAGTGGAGTCATATGTAATATTGTGTAAACCACTACTAGGTATTGGAAAATAAGGAGTCAGTTTCACCAATTAACCTAGTTGCTTTATCAGCATAAGCGTCTAATACATATATATTTTATACCTGTATAACAGTCTCTTGTGTTTATAACTATAGCAATACAGAAAAAGGGGGGGGCATATGTTGATCTATTAATACTAATTGAACAGAATAGAGTGACCTAGAACATTTTAACAATCCTATTATTAATTAATAATTAATAATACCTAATATAGACTAAAGTTGCTTAAGCATGAAAGCAGCAGAAGGAAAAGGAGACTCAATCCAATATATATATATATATATATATATATATATATATATATATATATATATATATATATATATGTATGGGTCTACTACTAATGCCCGAAACGACGATTTCCCAACAGAAAACTCACCGACGCCAGATGACCGACAGGTAAGTGTACCGACAGGGTGATTTGCCGACAGCGGAAAGACCGACAAGGGAATGTGCGATCGACGTAAGTGTGCGATGGTGACGGAGTTAGGAGCGGTCAGGTAAGTGCTCGAGATTGTGGGATGTCGGGTTAGGCTGTGGGAAAGGTGAGTGTGTGTTCGTGTCGGAGGTATGGTTCGGGTAAGGTAAGTGTGTGCTAGTGAGGGACTGTAGTTTAGGGATGGGTTAAGTGAGTTAGGGTTAGGGTGCAGGTAGGTGAAGTGTGCGTTAGTGTCGGAGCTTGGGCTAGGGGTGGGTTAAGTGAGTTAGGGTTAGGGTGCAGGTAGGTGATGTGTGCGTTAGTGTTGGAGCTTGGGCTAGGGGAGGGTTAAGTGAGTTAGGGTTAGGGTGCAGGTAGGTGAAGTGTGCGATAGTGTCGGACCTTAGGGTTAGGGTTTGGGTCAGGGCTAGTGTGTATGCTATGTAGTGTCGCGTGTTGTTTACGTTCCGTGTGTCGGTGTAATGGTGTTCGGTGTAATGGTGTTCGGTGTTTTGCGTTGTCGGGTTTGTGTGATGTCGGTCATCTGGCGTCGGGGAGTTTTCTGTCGGGGAATCGTCGTGTCGGTAATTAGTAGTAGACCCATATATATATATATATATATATATATATATATATATATATATATATATATATATATATATATCTTTGCATTCAGAATATTAAAAAAATTGTTTAAGTAGTCAAATATTAATATACTATCATTTAGGGCATGCTATCAAAGCAAAGAATGATATCCTGTCAGACTTCAGTGTTTCAAAGCAACAGACATACAGTAGCATTAAATTGCAATTTTCCTCATTAGACTAGTAAAATAATCATTCCATTAAAGTCCTAGTTTGTTCAAAATACATATTTAAAGTGATTCCATACCTTTAGATGCATAAAGGATGAAAAAAATCACCCAAAAAAAACAGTTACTTTTTCTTCTAGTTTCATTTTCAGCTTTACTTCCTTGTTTCTGAGTCATGCATGAGTTCAAAGATCGTGTGATATCATCATTCACTGTATTCTTGTCTCCAGCTTCTCTAGCTTACTGCTAGTGCCCTGTAGATGCTTGTGTATGTGAATAAACAGTCACAGAGGCTGAGAAAAGGCATGTTTGGTGGGAATTTCAAACAACTAAGTTTTCTCCATTCTAAAGAAGCATAAAAAGTGCACGAACAGCCTGCACAGTGAAAAAAAAAATCAACAGCCCTTCCCTAAAAATGTTCGGAAAGTAAGATTTTTCCCAATAAATCAATAACTTACATCCCTTAAACTAAATTAGGTTAATAATTAAAATTAGAACATTTAGTTAATGTAAAGCATGTTGATATATTACACTAAGAAATGCAGACTTTAAGTAAAGACATATACATTAATCATGACATGAACATCTTTCAAAAATGTCAAGAGGAAACAAAACTATCTTAAGTAAACCATCTCCTAAGGGCACTTTTGTTGTGGGAATTCCATACAGTGTAATCATAATAGACTAAACAGTAAACTCTAAAGTGTTACCCCACCAATAACACACATGAATGCTTTACTTTGGAAATCATGAATTAATAGTAAGATAGCATGACTTTTGTATCCCAAATGAATATATAATGAAGTTAACTGTTCCATGGTTATAGTAAACATATGGTATGACAGAAGGAAAAAAAAAAAAAAAAAAATATATACATACATATATATATATATATATATATATATATATATATATATATATAGATATAGATATAGATATATATTTATATAGGTTCCCTACGTTAGACCAACAGCTTGGAAGATAGACATGCAAAACACAGATGCCAGAAGACCGACGAAGCATATGACCGACAAGTCGTAATCCTGACAGCGAAAACACTGACAGGGGTAACTTGTGAGCATGACCTGGTAAGTGTGCGATATTGAGGGAGTTAGGGTTAGGGTACAGGTAAGGTAAGTGTGCAATAGTGAGGGACTTAGGGTTAGGGTGCGGGTAAGGTAAGTGTGCAATAGTGAGGGAATTAGGGTTAGGGTGCAGGTAAGGTAAGTGTGCGATAGTGAGGGACTTAGGGTTAGGGTGCGGGTAAGGTAAGTGTGCGGTAGTGTCGGACCTTAGGGTTAGGGTTTGGGTTAAGGTTAGTGCATGGATAGTTTTGTGTAAGGTGTAGTGTAGGTTTTTAGGTTGCTGTGCTTGTGTTGTGTGTGGGTTGTGCGTAACAGTGAACTTTTTGTTTTGTTAAGTGTCGGGATTGTGGTTTGTTGAGCATGTAAACTTTCATGTTTTTGAGGTTTTGTTCTTCTGGCGTCGTGTGATTTGAGTGTCAATCTTCTGAGCTGTCGTTCTAACATAGGGAACCCATATATATATATATATATATATATATATATATATATATATATATATATATATATATATACCCCCTGTAAATAAATATACCACCTCCAAGGTCGCACTAGAGTGGGGGAAAAAGGTAATTTCCTAACCCCACTGTAGTGCGACCTTGGAGTTGGTATATTTAATTACAGGGGGTGTGGGGGGTGGCACCCCCCCACATGGGGGTGCAGGGGGGCTTGCCCCCCCTGCATAAACATAGTAAACAGTGTCTGGGATGTTATTTTTAGTTGCTTTATAGTTTTCAATGATTTGAGATTCGATTAAATGAGTTTTCGATGAAATGAGTTTTCGACGATTTGGTCTCGATGATTTGAAATTCGATGAAATGATAATTTGATGATATGAAGTGGAACCATAGATATATATATATATATATATATATATATATATATATATATATATATATATATATGTATAATACATACACACACACACACACATATATATATATATATATATATATATATATATATATATATATATATATATATACATACACATACACATACAACATACATGCATGTATACATACATAGATATATGCCTATGCCTATGCAAAATAAAGACCTTTGTTTTGCATATGTTTTCCAATAAAATATTATGTAAAATATACACTTTACCTTTGCTTTGTGTATATATTCCAATAAAACATTAAGTAAAGAGTTCTGCAAGGAAGTATTTAGAATTATTTGATAACAATCCTATTTGTCTTTTAATTTGTCTGCACTTTCTTTGACAGTCCAAGTGTTCTTAGTTGCATGTCTTTTCAGACTCTGTGTAGACCATTCCATGTCCTCTATATCAGAACACATTCTTTCCTTCTAGATTTTACAGATGAAGTATAGTCATTGTCAAAACGAACAAGTTTGTCCTTTATCTTGATGGGAGAATTATTCCATGCAGACTTCAGAACCAAATCCTTATGTTGGGAGGACAAAAATCTAACAATGATGGATCTGGGGTTGGGAGAAACTGTTGTTGAAGCAGATTTTGCTAGAGATCGGTGAGCCCTCTCTATACCAAAGGAAAGGACTTCAGGATGATTTAGTGCTGTTGGAAGCCAGTTATTAAGAAAGTGTATCATATCAGTTCACTCTTCCTTTTCTGGTACCTCATAGAGTCTAATGTTGTTTCTCTGTGACCTACTTTCTAGGTCTTCCAGCTTTTCTGTTAGTTTTGTATTCTGTTTCAAAAGAAACTCATTTTGACTTTCACATTCCATCAGTCTGCCATCCGTATCTGTTACAGATTCCTCGATAGAAGCAATTTGTTCAGAATGCTTTTTAGCCATTTCACTAAGAATGTCCAGCTGCTTACTACAGTCTTGTTTAATAGTATATATTTTATTCTCTAGTTTGTTCATTTTTATAGATAGTTCTTGAATAGTAGTTATTAATGTTTGCAGCTCCTTCTTTGCCACAGTGTCCTGATGAGAGTTCTTCAATTAACTCATACTTGGATTTCTTGAGGAAAAACTTCTTGACAGGAAAAAATAATAAAAACGTATGTTTTAGTACTATTTTTTGAAAAATAATAAAGGACCTATATTCACAAATCCTCTGATATACTTTTGGATTAGTATTTCCAAAAATTAGATTAAATTTCCTGTCAGAATAAAAATGTTATAAGCAGAGCTAATGTTCAGTGCTACTAGCAGTCTGGCATCTTAGCCACACCCCAGAGTACTCCATTTTTCATTAATGCTCTTATCACACATTATAGATTCCCAGTGTCACGCTCTCAGATCTTCCCTCTTTGCATCAAAATCAGTTCTGCAGAATGTCCTCCTATAACTACCTTTTTCTCCAAGCAATCATTCCCATTATTACAACAATTCCATCACACTCTCCTATTTTTTTATAATTTCTCCAAGTCTTTTGGGTTTCTAATACCATGACGGGAATGGGCCTCATTCCTAAGTCAAAGTATAATTAAAGTTCATGAAATTAGTATTGTTTCAATCTTTGATGTCAGCCAGTAGTGCTCTTCACAGCACCCACAATGTGCCCAGTAATGACTCCTTCTGCAGTTCGTATGGAGTTACATGTATTGCTTACATATCTAAATATGATTGTAAATTCTTTTTTATAAGACCCGTTGCTCCTACTACTATTGGAACTGTCTGGGTAACTTTCTTCCACATTGCTCTAATTTCTGCCTCCAGATCTTGATTTCTGACTTTCTGTCTCTCTGTACACAAGACACTGTAGTTACTGGGTGTAGCAATTTCAATGATCAATGCTACTCTTGTCTTCTTTTCTTGGACCACTATATCCAGTTTTCTAGCATCTATCTTTTGAACTGTTGGTAATGGATGATCCCATGTGATGTAGATTTCTTCATTTTCTATGATGCTTTGTGGCTCAGGTTTCCAGTGTTTTATAGCCACTTCAGTACCATAATATTTGCACAATCCCCAGTGCAACAGTCTCGCCACATTATTATGCCTTTCAGTATACAGTCCTACTGCCATTAGTATGTCACAGCCAGTAATGATGTGAGCAACTGTTTCCAATTCGGTTTTATAAAACCTACATTTGTCTGTTTTTCCCACATGTTCAATGGACTTAATAAACCAACGTGTACGCAGCCCACTATCTTGGGCCACCAATATTAACCTTTCATCTCTTGGTTTGAACCTGCCTCTCCTTAACTATTCCTGTGTTTGCTCTTGATCAACATGAGGTTCTTCCAGAAGTTTCCTATACTTGCAACTATATTTATGCTTTTTCCACATTTCTTGCCTTCTCATCTGATCCTTCACCTTATATTCTTTCTTTTGTTTTTGACACATTCAGTTCCTGCCTGACTTTTATCTTCTTCTAGTTTAATTTCCATTCCTGCTTGATGCCGATAAGCTTCTGCTAGATTAAGCAGAGAAGTCATCTTAGATTTATTCTCCTCATGTTTCAAAACATTCACTACGTTTGGGTCTTGTGAGGTCAGCAGATTTGTGTGGAGTCCCACGATTGCAGATCTATACATACAATCAATTTCAAGGAGGCCCATCCCTCCTTTGGAATGGGGAATATATAATCTTGGAATGCACTAAGTTTTATAAATCATTTGGTGAGTATGAAGCATCCTACTTGTTTTCCTATTTAATCTATCCAACAAGTTTTGGGGCCAGACAATCACTCCAAAACTGTAAGTTAGGACATGAAGAGCAAATTGCTTTATAGCTTGGATTTTGTTCCTAGATGTCAGTGCTGCTTTTAGGATTAATTTAAGTCTTCTGAAGTATTCCTTACTATGTTTTATTCACATTTGTTCATGTTTAATTGTTGATCCTTCATCAGTTTTTAAATATTTATACACTCCTTTTTGCTCAAGTTCTTTTATATCACATTCTTGTCCCAAACTGATGTATTCCTGCCTTTGTAGTTTTCCTGCTTTAAAGGTTGCTTTTGCATATTTATCAAGGCCAAATGATATTCTTGTATCATCTGAAAAAGTTTTGACAACTTACAATTGTGCTTTCAATTCTTCATCTGAGGAGCTATACAGTTTTAAATCATTGACAAAGAGAAGGTGAGAAGTCTTTATACTTTGTTGTTTTCTAGGAGCCAGATTATAGCCATGGCCTAAACTGTTGAGTAAACAGCTTAATGTTTTAAGGGCAAGGAATAATAGTAATGGTGACAGAGAGTCACCCTGGAATATCCCCCTTTGAATTTTTATCTCTGAGAAAACAATTTGTCCTTTATCATGGCTTAATTGCAAAGTGGTCTGCCACTGTTTCATGGTCACTGCAATGTAGTCAATCAGTGTGGGGTGTATCTTACACATTTTTAAGCACTCTTTTATCCATGAATGAAGGATACTATCAAATGCTTTTTTGTATTCAATCCATGCCATACCTAGATTCTTCCCCTTTTTAGAGTTCTCTACTATGACTTTAACAACAAATGATCCTTTGTTCCACATCACTTTCTTTTATTGCTCTTTTGTTCTACTGCCATAATTGTGTTTTCTTCTAAATGACTATAAACTCTGTCGGCGTCAATTCCCATGTATAGTTTATACGTCGTCGGAAGGCAAGTTATTGGTCTATAACTTTCAGGGTAGCTTGCAGGGTCACTCTTAAGTAGGAGCATTGTTTTTCCTGTTGTTAGCCAGGTTGGTGTCTGTTCTGGGTGTACATATAAATAGTTCTTACTCATGGCTAAATCTTTGTGCAAAGATGTTAATACTTTTAACCAGAAGTTATGTACTTCATCTGGGCCTGGGGGGCTCTAGTTAGAGGCTTTTCTTAACTTTGTTTCAATCTCTCTAGCTGTTACTTCATTCCATTTCATATCCTGTACCTTTAAACTTCTTATTCTTTCATTTACTTCTTCTGTCCATTTAGCTTTTTTGTTATGTTCCACAGGATCTTCATAGATACTTCTCCAAAATGTATCTATTGCTTCTTTTTTGGCAGACTTTCAATTCCTTTTACCTTATTTCCCAGTTCTCTATAAAACCTTTTTGGGTCATCAATAAATTGCTTATTTTGCACTTTTCCTGTATATTTATTTTCGTATCTTCTAAGATTTTCCACCTGTGCTAACATTTTTAGTTTGTTATTTGCAATAGTACATGAGAGATCCTGGTCTCTTCTAATATTGCTCATTGCTTTTATCACATCTATCTTTCTTAGCATTTTTGTTGATCTATTCTCTCTTCTATAGTCTTCTAACAGTGACACTTCTTGTCTTAATTGCTTTATAATTTTCTCTATTCAATATTTCCATGATGGTATACGATTTCTCCCTTTCCTATCCCTCACTACCCTGTGTTCTTATGGTAGAACTTTATCAGTTATTAATTTAGCTGCACAGTAATATATCATGTTTACTTCTGTTATATCACATGGATCTCTATGAACAGTCCTAATTACTGTGTTCATTTGTTTTATCAGACTTCTGACTTTTTGGGTTGTATTGACCTTCTGCAGTCTATTTCTTTCATTGATCTTGATATATCTGTCCATGTCTATTAAATCAATAAATTCTTCTCTTAGCTCATTTTCTTCTAAACTGAGGGCACATCCCTTGATTTCCAATTCCTGTGGGCATTCTATAGAATATTCTATAGCATCTTCCTGTGACACATTCTCATCAATTTCATCCTGTGCTGTCCGTTGCTCTGTCATATGGGAACTCACTGGCCTATCACTCCTCAACATTGACTGCATCAGTTTTCACAGTTTCCTGTTCCTTCCCTTGCTGTCTAGCTTCAAGTGAACATTTATACTGGTTTCCTGTGGAAGGCTCCAAATTATCTTTATATGGTACCTGACCAATTGCTTCCTGTTCCACTGGTTATCCCTTAATTTTGATATCTATTACTCTAGCCTGTTGTGGTGCTTTCTGAATTAGATTTTCTATACTAAATCCTTCACTTTGCAGGTATTCCATAACCTCAGTTTCTATTTCTTTAACTTCTGCATTAATAATCTCCTTTTCTACTTTTCCATGTTGTCTTCTTATTTTTTGTATTGTAAAGTGTTCCATATCTGGATTCCTGTGCCTGTGTTTCTCTTCAAATATCTTTGGTGCTGCACTTTTTGTATTGATTAGTTTTTCTTTCTCCTTTGCATAAATATTGCACCACATTAAGTCACTTTTTCTTTCCCAGGTCCATATTTCTTGTTCAGATGTCTCCTGATCTTCCTGTTTCTCCCTGCTTTGGGGATTCATTCCATCCTGCTGTGATGTAACCTGCGTTAGAACTTCTACATCAAATCCTTCACTTCGCAGGCACTCTGTAACTTCAACTTCAATGTTTTAACTTCTGCTTTACTGATTTTCTTTTCTATGTTCCATCTTTGTGATATTATCTTTTTTATTGTAAAATTTTCCATATCCAGATGCCTCTGTCTGTATTTCTATTCAAATATCTTTGGGGCTGCCTTTACATTGATTAATTTGGCTTTCTCCTTTGCATAAATATTGCACCATATCGAATATCTCTTTCCCATGTCCATGTTTCTTTTTTATACATCTCAAACATCTCTTGGTTTTGTTGTTTATATTTTTGCACTTCCTCAGATGCTTCTTTTTCCAAACATATCAAGATTTCTTGATCTATATACTGTTGTTCACAAATCTGTTGTATTAATGAATACAATTTTCATTTGAAGCTTCTGACAGTTTTTCTTCTGGAAGTATTTTTCTTTCCTCTAATTTCTCTCTTAATCATTTTGTATATCTTATATCTGGAAATTCTGAGCTTTTTGCATAATAGTAACAATACATAATTGTTTTGTTATTCTCAATAGTCCATTTTATTTCTTTATGGCTCTTCTTTGGCCTATCAGCTTTTGTGATTTTTGTAGACTGCTACTTCCTTCTATGATGGGGGAGGGGCATCCTCCCCTGATCCTGGCCTGGCCCCTTTGCAGGAATGTTTCTGTATTTTAAGGATTCTACACTGTCATCTTTTCCAGTCCTGGCACCAATGTGCCTACCAGGATTGGGCACTTTTTTATCATTGGTCTTGTGCACCCGGCTATCTTTTTAGTTTTTGACCTACTTCTGTCCGTGCTATATGCTATATAAATAGAGTATATATATCAGTGCCACCTTGGTGAGATTTTGTGAAAATAGGGTCGACCTCATGAAGGCACTCACCAAGACTTGAGGATGAATTCAATTTTGGCACTACTACTCTCCTTTGCTTGCTGACTTTTCATTTCTCCATTTGGACCCCTCCTATATACCTTTTCTCCAAGCAATCATTCCCATTATTACAATAATTCCATCACACCCTCCTACAGTAAGAGTCATAAAATTCAGATAAAGATTTCCTTCAATGCATCAACATTTTTAAAACAAACTGCAGCCCAAGTCTTAGTTTCCCTGGTTGATTCCTTAACGACTTAAGGGTAACCTTGCTCAATAGTAATACATACCAAATTATCTAACTCACTATTACTTTATGAGAAATCATCCCATTTTATTTCGAGTGCATTATGATCCCAAGAACTGTTATCAGAATTTGGCCAAAAATATGAACACAGGCATTGCTTAATCCCACTTACTTCATCCTTATCCTAATTCAGTGGCCTATAAAAATAAAACTTCAGATCACCTTTTTAATGGTATTTAATTAACTAATTTTGAAATTAGTGCCAGTATTAATAACATTTGGCATATAACCTTTAATTCACATAAAAAGAAACACCTCCACCTTTCCTACTAGATCTATAATTATGGAAATCTGTATAAGATAGAAATAAGAAGGGTTTATTCTTATCCAAGAACAAAGTGTTGGCTACTAAAATATCATAATATCCTTGACTAGCTCTTGCTTCTAATTATTATTCATATTTCTTACAGTACATATTTTATCAGTCTGTTGTTATTACTATTTTCATAATAATGACTGATTCATCAATACAAAATGTTTAAACAAATTTTGTAAGCTTATCAAGAAAAAATCTGTTTTCCTGATCCCTCAAGTGGAATTTATCCACACCAAAATATTCTTCATTTACTTTTGTCTCCTACCACAACCTAAAGCAATATAACTTAGCCTTAAAGGATTGTATCATAATATAACTTATACCTTCTATAGCTACTTTTTCCAATTTATTTTTGGATTTGACATTTGTTTACTGGGAAATTCTGACTGGGCCAGAAAGTATCCGTTTTCAGCAGAAGCCTGGAGAGAAAAGCTCAACAATTACTTTCTTTCAAAAATCAATTACACATATTTTAAAACACAAAGTATCATGTTACATTACAAAGTATAAGAGTAAGAAAATGTTGCAGTGAGAAAAACATGTAATAAGTGTTTCATAGTAGAGTGCAATGAAAAACAATCACATGAGTTGGAAAAAATATGTCAGGAAAAAAATCATTAGTTACATTATTTGTTACATAGATTAGTGTGTGATAAATGAGACCTGAGGCAAGTCTAATAAGATATTTAAAAGAGATATTAGAGATTACATGATAAGAGAAAGTGAAGGAAAATTGAGTGATGTCTTACTATGAGAGATGGTGTTCATGTTATGGTTATAGATGTAAGAAGGATGGAGAGAAAAGGAGATTATAAGAATAGTGCAGGGTAGGGTGTCTTCAGGTAGCTTAGATGAATAGGGAGGAAAGAGAAAGAGGTATAGGAAAGGTATGCAGAGATGAAGTGGATAAGGTAAGGTAGTGGTAAAAACAAAATTAAAGAGTGGAGTAAGAAGTTGGAGAGAGTTGTCAGGTATGACTTAGGCTGAAGAGAGTGAGTGGAATATAGTGAGAAAGTTCAGCCAACGAATTAACAAATCATAAAGATGGAACAGCATCATATATAACTATCCTAAAACACTTCTCTTTGCTAAATTCAATTAATTCCTTCACCAAATTTTCATAATTCAGAAATTGATCTACCAACATCATTTGTACCACCTATCATTACTACCATTCTATATCTTTTACTTTTACCATTATTTTTAAAGCATTACTAATGTCTAATAATTTACTCCCCCAAGACATGAAACCATTATTTTGTCCCCACAAATTCTAGGCAAAATATTATTTATACCTTTCAACAATGAATCATCTATAATTGAGACTTCAAGTTTATTACCATCACACAACATATCCTTAAATGATGTTACTTCATTCAAAGACTCTAAAATACCTGTATCATCATCCCTAGCAGTGAATCCCCCTAAGTCTCTCCATCTCTTTTTCTTAACTTACTTAAAACCTTCTGTATCAAGATTATCTTATTAATTATCAGACAACCCTCTCTTCAAACTATTTACTTTCATATTTAATCTATCTCTGACACAAAAACTAAATGTCTAGTTTCTGCCATCATATTATCCATACTTAACTGCTCAACATTATTCTGTTTACTAAAATCTTTAATCTGTAGTTTCTGCATATCAGTATGGCATATATCATTACCATCCAACCCTAGCAGAAAATCTGTTTGTGTTTGCTTAATTTTTAATATCTTTATGTTTAGAAATAATGTTGCATAGAAACTTCATATTCAACTTGTATTTGCTTATCACATGAGCTATTTAAGTTATTGGCTTTCCTTAATGCCATACACTTACATCAGATAGCACCACTCCTGTCCCAACCATCCCGTGAAATACTAAACATAGAACAAGCTGATCATTCTATCAAAAAACCTCTGTTAATAATATCCTTCAAATAAAGTTTATCCATCTCCTCCATTCAAGTTATAACATGGATGGGGGGATGGATGGATAAATAAATAAATAAATAATTAAATAATTACATTACCTGACCAACCACCAAGCCAGCAAGCCTAGATCACTTAACATGTAAAGATGTGTAAATGCGTCCAGTAAGTTCATGTCTACTCACAGAGAGCTATTTAAATAATAGGCACACAAAGTTCATGATTAGACAGTTTAAAACAAAACCCTCACCCATTCACTTCAATCAAAAAAAAAAATGTTCTTTCAGCCCAATATTATCAGTCAAGTCCATTATGACTAACAACTAACAAGTGGGAAGCATCTGAAAGACAAAAAGACAATAACTCAAATGTTATCACCATCACTCCAGTCCTTGTCCAAGCATTGAGAATTATTTAAATAATAGCCACTCAAAGCCTGTGATATGGCAGTATCAAACACAAAACCCACACCTTCACTTAAATAAAAAAATGCAATCAAAAATAAAAAATAAATAAATAAATGCTCTTTCAGCCCAATGTCATCACTCAAGCCCTTAAAAGGACTAGCAAGTGACAAGAAGCAGAAAGCCAACAAGACACTAACCCAAATGTTTCATCAGCACTCAATATGTCTTAGTAGCATGACAGAAACTGATTATAAAAGATAATACTAGCAATAAAAGGGACAAAAAATGAAAAGAGGGCTTACATTCTCTAGCAAACTCTTAGGTTCATAGGTTCATAGGTTCATACTAGGCTATCTGCCCTGGGGCAATTATAAGCCTAGCCCGATTCTGTATGGCTTACGCCACCCCTTGATTTGAGTATACTGTGCCCTTTTTAAGGTTTAGTTTACTGTGCCTCTGTCTAATAGTGACACGGGAGTAATCCCTGGGACAAACCTACGATACCCCATCCACCTATTGAGATTCTTCTTGAAGAGATTCAGTGAGGTGCTCTGCCTCACATGAACAGGAATTCTATTCCAGAGCGAAGGGAGCCTCTGGGTTATGAACCTGTCCCTCCAGCAAGTTCTATTTATTTCTGTGCTGAGGTTCAAGTCCCTCGAGTGTGTGGCTCTAAGGGATTTAGATTTACTGAGGTGGAGCATGTCCATTAATTCTGGATTTGACATAGCTTTGTATGTCAGGCATAGATCGCCTCGAAGTAGGTGGTATGCAACTGAGTAGAGCTGGAGTTTTTTTAACCGAGCAGCATATGGCATCTGTTTGAGACCCTTGATCCTCTTGGTGAGATACTTTTGGGGTCCTTCTAATTGCTGCAGGTGTCGGGTAAGGCACATCCCAAAAGGGGCATTGTATTCTATGATGGGCTTGATGAGGGATGAATAAAGGGGCAAGATTACCTCTCTTGATCTAGATGTGAAACCCTTCGTGATAAGGTGAGCTATGTAGAAGGTCTTTCTAACCACTTTGGCAATGTGGTTTTCAAAGGAGAGATTGCTATCAACTTGGGTCCCCAGGTCCCTAATAACTTTCTCTGTACTTAATGGGTTTCCGCCTATGTGGCAATTTGTGGGCACATTGTTTTTGCCAAAGGGTATGACTATACATTTTTTGGCATTTAGCTTTAAACCATGGCACTGGCACCAGTTATCTGTCTCTGTGAGACCTTTTTGAAGGATGTGTGTGTCAGCTGAAGAGTTGATTATGGCGCCCAGTTTGCAGTTGTCTGCGAACTTGGTGAGACATAGTCCTCCCATGTTTGCCTGTACCTCGGAAAAGTATATACTGAACAAGAGTGGTCCCAGGACAGAACCCTGTGGGACGCCACTTGTGACTGGTTTCGAGTCTGACATGGCTCCAGCAACTCTCACTCTGTGGGTTCTGTCTTTGAGCCAGTTTGTGACCTATCTTGTGACATAGGGGTTTATATTTAAGCTGGATAGCTTATCTATGATGCCCGAGTGAGGTATTGTGTCAAATGCCTTTGCAAGGTCCAGATAGGCTGTGTGGACTACCTTCCCTTCATCTATGGCTTTGGTGACTGTTTCGAAGAAGTCAACCAGGTTCAAAAGGCAGGATCTGCCCTTGACAAAGCCGAACTGGGCAGGATCTAGTGTCTGTAGGTCCCCAATGTCTTTGTTTATGAGCTCCATGATGATCCTCTCCATAGCCTTGCAGACTAGGCTAGTCAGGCTTATGGGGTGATAGTTTCCAGGGTCCGTAGAGGCTCCACCTTTGTGGAGTGGGACCACTGTTGCTGTATGCCATTCTGTGGGCACATATCCTGTAGTGAGGCTGAGATTGTATAGCTGTTTTATTTGAGGGATTAGTTCCTCTTGGAGTTCATGTAGGACGCAACCTGGGATGCCATCTGGTCCCATGGAAACAGTGTTTTTTACTTTGGAGAGGGCAGCCTTCACCTGAGCATCAGGGATGTTTGGGAGGCAGCCCTCTGCCGGGATAGATACTTGCTCTTTTGGGGGGGAGGGGTGGAGAAGTTTGCACTGAACCTGTCTACCAGGATACTGGCGATGTCTGTGGGTTCAGTGTATTTTTTGTCGTTTAGAATCAACTCAGAACAAGTCTGGGAGTTGCATTCCAGGTTTCTAACATAACTGAAAAAAGCCTTATGATTGTCTTTGGTGTCCTGTGCAATTTTTCTCTCGAAGCTGACCTTGGAGGATTTTATGAGGGATCGTAATTTTTTGCTAGTACTGATCAGAGATGCCTTCCCTATTAGGGATTTTGCTCTATCATGTAGTCGTTTCCTCCTTCTGTTGTACAGTTTTATTTATGGCAGGGGTCCACCAGACTAGAAGCTTGTGAATTAACAATGATATACAACATTTTTAACCACTTCTTTTTGTCAGAATTATGATCTCATCATGTAAAGTCAGCTATGTTATTTTAAATTCTATAGTCTATACTTTAGTTACATCAGTGGAGCTATTTTTATTAATTAATAAAATGTGTTTATATGTACTGTATGCTGAGAAGCTGTCCAGTTACTTACTGATTCTGTATAATCTGGTGGTGATTTCTGATGATGTTATAATGGAAGGCCAAACACTGTACAGTTCAGTATGTCAGTGCATTGGATTGAAGGGGGGTCTCAATATATCAAGATCAGGTATTGAGATTCTATAGCATTTTATGTTACTGAATTTCATTACCTGTTTTAAGTATAGTCCAACTTATACAAAGACTCCATGGGGTAGCTTAGCCAAATCCAGCTGATGTTAGTTAGTGAAGGAGCTCCACCTATGTGTTAAAACTGGTATTACAATGAACCAAACTTAACATACATGTGTTGACACATGACCTGAGTCTGTTCAGCATCGAAGTCTCACCTGTAAGATGACATGAATGTCATACTTCCAGTCCTTCTGCCCAAGACAAGAGAAGGTTTTTGTGGGCCACTATTTCACCAGGGAATTAAATCTATTTTTGAAAACAGCACACTGCAAGCTATCACCACAGGAGTTTCGGGGTGGCTTATACTTCATTGCAATGTACATGTGCATGACCCCAAGCTCTCCCCCACCAATGCACATAGCCTGCAGTGCGGCTCTACCTGTACATAGAACTCAGTACTGTAAGTACAGGTGGACCTTCTATCTTGAAAAAAAGACATTCAGTTCAATGAACATTTGTCATTTCAGTTCTAATCCAGTTGATGTATAAAACACACAAACATACTTTACTGCAGGCTATCATTGGGGTGATGCACATATAATTGATGTTTTTCCTAAGCAAAATCATCCAATGGTATACAACTATTTATACTAATGCTATGTGTCAAGCATTATGCACTTTTCTAGGCATCCTATCTTGTCCCTTTTTTGTTTTGTAACTCTTTATTTGACTATTATGCATTTAGTAATTTATTGATTTATTTTCTGATTACCTGTGTGAGTAACAGCTTGATTGTGCTGCAGTCTCTCGCTTTGTATGTTGAAATCTGCTGCAGATTACAAAAAAGTACCTATCCACTACCACCTGTTTACTTCCCATTCCATCTTTAAACTGTTAAACTACACTAATCAAAATCTGAAAGCACCTGACAGATGCTTAGAATGCACAATATGCAAATGTAAGTTTATTAATCTTAATAAATTCAGTTTCAGTGAAGAATCTGATTTAACAACTGCATATTTTAGAATGCCTGCTTATGAAAGGATGGTGTCTTAAGGTTATGTTTGTTTAAGGAACAGTTCAAGAAAGTCACATAGTAAGTAAGTATACAGCTATGTCAATATGTGTAGATCTGCAACCCTGTAACAGGCACCCTGGACTAATTCATGCTTTCGACTACCAGATAACAGTGTTTATCTTCTGAAGCCATGCCTCAGGACAGCCATAAGGAATCAATCCCTGCTTACAGAGTATACACCACAACAAAGAAAGTCATTGAGAGAATGTGGTATGCTGAAAAACTAATTCTGTTACCTGGATACCTTCAGTGGTGCACTGCACTATGATCAGAGAAATATGCTCATATGGTTACCATGTATGCAGTGTTGCACACTATATTAACAGCTAAGCACAGTGGACTGCCAGTGCATACTTTCAGTGAACTACCTCATGAACCTGAGGTGACTGAATGCAGTCTCAGGCACCATCAGTAAAATAGGTTTAATATCACCATTGCACTTATGCTATAGTTGTATTATCAAAAATAGGAAACCTGTAAAGTCTAGTTCACATCTATGAGCCATGACAAGTCTCATGTACATATGCACATAGAGCAACATGTAAAATGAATAGTCAAGTAGAGTCAGTGTCAATAACACCATATAACAGGTATGTATATATATGTCTGTGTACACAGTGCTTTATATATGTATGGATATCATACAACTGGACACATACAGAGTATATAGTCGACAGGCTGTAAGTGTATGGCCTATGTGCAGTCAAAAAACAATAAAATAATAATATTCCAAGGTGCTAATGCAGTCAATAATGAAACTTTGTCAGGTATCTGTAGAAACCCTACCAGCTATATACTGAATTTGTGTGCACCTGTTGTATTCAGTGCCAGACTGCCAATAGAGGTGAGTGACTTATGTGCACATTAGAATATCCATAAAAGCATCCATGCATGTAGGACAGAATAAGATAGCTATTACTGTAAACACATGCAGGGGGAATATATCTATATATATATATATATATATATATATATATATATATATATATATATATATATGAGAGAGAGAGAGATATGTTCAAGCTAGCAAGAGGAAGCACATACTATGTGAGTATCACCACTGACAGGGTGTTGGAAGGGAATAACACATACACTCTGATACAGACAATGAAATGACACTTTGCAAAGCTAACAAGGGTTCAGTGTTGCCAAAGATTGTCATGTAAGTGCGCTACTTGTAGAGGAAAACACAGCTGTGGCATGTGTGTGTATACATATGTATGCTATCACAGACAGCTGTATCTTTTCGAACATGCACAAACCCCTGTGTAGGGTTTAAACACATTGAAAGTACTAATAGCATGAAGGTGTGGTATCATGCCCAAAATGTGGAGAAATGCAAGGGAGTACTGGTTGGAATGGTCAACATTTTAAAGCATGTAGATATGTGTTACAGGTGGATAGCAAACATAGAATAAACACAGAATATGTGTGGTATTATGCAGATAAATTTGCACTTCACAGCTATCTTTTTATATGCCACAACCAGCATGTTCATATACACTGTGGTAGCACACATACTTGTAATATGCAAGCAGCAGATGTTCTTAACATGCACAGATGGTGTACAATAGATGGAAACATAGCAGTGTTTACAAGTAAACAGACTACAATGACAATATAGTGTGCAAACACAGGTAAATGGAATGCCCCTATGGCATGTCACACATGAAACTCATTGGTAAAGTAATAGCAAACTGCATACATGCAACATATAAGCAGTCATACAAGCATGCACTATTTTATAACAGGTAGTCAGATGTGAGTGCTACAGATGATACCTTAAAAAGTTTGTGGCATCAGACAGGTGTGGTACCCTACATTTCCAATCTTAGTGGTAGGATGCAAAACAGTCATCATCACCACCACAAACAGGTAGGGACACATGAATCTGTGAGAGTAACAGTGAAGCAGGGTTGTGGATGTAGATTACCACCAGGTTGTGCAAGGGCATTACTGCTACCTTACAGCAGCTGCAGGTTGAGCAATGGAATTATTTTCATGTGTGGCATGCACACAGTGGTGTATATCATTAACCTATGTGAACATTCACTCTGTGGGTCAAGTCACATATGTCAGATGTTATAACTTGACTCTGCATATGTTGTGTAGACATATCCTTCTGTAGACATTCTGCAGTATCCACCATAGTGTCCATATACTGACCAACAGAGGCCAAGATCTCTTCCTCATACTGTAAAAGAGAATTATGTAGGTTAGCCATCTGGTATGCAATATGGTCAATGTTCACAACCAAGACAATATGGGCTAAATATATGCATCAATGTACCTATTCACTTGACTGCAGCAGCAGGATGATACTGGCAGAGATTGGTCCCCATCCATGAGTCGCTGAACAGTGGTGGGACAACCATTAGTGGACCACTGGATATCCACAGTGGAGTCATCCTCAGCTAATAAGGTAAGACCACCATCTAGTGGCAGTCATCTGTGTTGAAGACCATGCTGGGTTGTGTACAGACACCATGGCGTATGTGTACATCTGCACACTCACCCTTTCTACTGTGTCCTGTGTTTTATCATAGCCTATGTCATAGTCAGTAGCTGATGATTATGAAGAATGAATGCCCACACTGGGAGCCAAAATGGGGAAAAATCAAACCATTACAAGTATGCTCATATCCATACACAAATAGTCATATAGGTATGATACCCACAATATGGAAGAGAGAAAGGCATGTGCACTTACATCCAGTGCTGTCCACATCTGTTGTGTGTGAGCCCTGTAAATCAAAGGATGTCAGGATTACACATGGCCATGCCTGATGTAGAAGGTGCAACTATAGGAGTGCACATAGCCAGCTGTCATCCTATGTAGGGCTGGGTAGATGTACAGCCTCTATACCTATCACAGACCACAACAGGTGTGCACCACCACTACTGCTGCATTACAGAGATATTTAACCTATGAAATGCACACTACAGCCAGAACATCAAAACTCCAGGCTATGTTACTCCAGTTTCAATGCCCTGTCTAGTAATTCAGTAGTGCATTTGTGTCCATTCTGATCTTGCAGGTGAACAAGGATTATATCTTCCTTTGTCAAAGGAGGAGGTGGAGATCTGCTTCCTGTGGCCTCCCATCGCTCATTCATCTGCTGTATATGACTTGTAACATGGTCTTTCATGTTGGCAATGTGTTGTTGCCAAACCAACATGGGCCTCTCATGGTCCCCTACCACACGGATATGGTGCACAATGTCATCCCATAGATAAAGGCAATGAAGTATGTCCCTGTGCCTCCCCACCAAACTCCCATCATGGTGGAAGACGTTCTTCAGCAGCACTTCATTTTCACCTGATGGTGAAGTTGTCTTGCTATTGGCAAGGGCCAAAATCAGAAATGAGTAATTGTACAATGCTCAGCCTCTCAGAAATTACCGTTCATACACAGGTCATCATATGGTAACTCATCATTGTTTGAATGGTAGAGCTACTCAGTATCTTATATGACAGGGATACACGCATGGACTAAAGGTGCACATCTAACATTAGGCACAGAATTCAGTTTTTATAATGCAAACAGCATAGTATAGTGCAAATACATGCCAACTACACACTAATGCTTACCTTAAGGCTTGAGGAAAGTAATGTTATCTGTGCCCATATTAATTGCATAGGATGCTAAAAACACGTGATAATCAGGTAACATGTGTACAGGTTGGAACCAGCAGCATAATGCCCTCGGTATTGCTGCTACATTATAGTGTTACCAAGGACAAGTGAGCTATTTTGGAATACATACACCACAGAATATTTATATATTCTGGCAAACTATGTGTGTAGTATAGCACAAAGATGTACCTGTCAGTGTCCTACAAAAGCAACGTTAAATGTAGGTGGACAGCACACACGAATGCAGTTTGTAACAAAACCAATACAATTAATACAAATATGCAACAATGAACATGTGAAAGGAGACAAAACAAGCACAAGAAATGAATAGGTATATAAAGAGCATCTATAAGACAGCAAAGTGTCAATGTGATGCACCAGGGACATACACAAAAATGGATTTAATGGCATACACCAGCCATACTAACATAACCGTGGGAAAGAAATATCAGGGGCCCATGCTCATAATCATAGAACAGATCATGGAACTACATGGAGAACAGCACAGCAGTGTGACAGTGACACTAAAATTTATGCAAACCAGCAGTTCTGACACATTTAAAGATGCCTAAGAGTGGACATGGATAGTCAGAAAGTCTGTACATACCTTCTTAACATGGAAAGGCTAGTAAAGGCTGATAGCCAAACACAGAAATTTCATAAAAGCAGCAGTACACATGCATTTGTGGATGTCTTACACATCAGTGATTGGATGTGAATGCCCATGGGTCTGATAAGCACAGAATAATAGAAAAGTAAATGTATCTGACAATTACCCAAGTTTGCACAATGTGATCCTTAAACCTTAATCCCATTCAGAGAACAATATCTATATTGTTGGGAAAAGACATATGATTGCATTTGCCACTTAAATGCCTATTATGCAAGCTCTCATTCATGAGGAAATTAGCATGGAATATGGTAACATCTTATTAACTGGTATTAGTTTAGTGAGGCATATCCACTTATTGTTCACCATAGGCAAACCCAAACCATTCACAACATATGATTCTATAGCACTTCCACACAGTTTAAAATAACAAAGGGCTACAAACATACTTTTTCTCTCTAATGCAATTGAACATCAACAGTACCACTTCCTACCCCTCAGTGTCTCTTCTCATCTGTAGGTCTACCTTTGTCTACTGGCCTCTCCCTGATGCAATGCAATTAGGGGCAGGGCTGCTAAAGATATCTAATTTCCCCAGGACAATGTCATATTGCTGCAGTGGGGAAATGTATGCTTATTCAGTCAATTTTCCTCATTCTGTGCATGCTCACCTGTTACATCAGAAGGGCAACCATGTATTGGGGACATACCAATGTACTGTACCTTCTTCACAGCAAACAACCAATACCCTCCACATGTCTTCAACCCATCCCTATTTAGGACAATGCCCCCACCATGTCCCTTTCTTTCACCAGGTATCCAACTTGAGGATTGTGTAAGTGAACATCCCCACCATGGACAGGCATGTTTATCTTTCCCTGCCAGTGCCACAGACACCCAGACAATGGTCTAACGAGTTAAACCCTGGTCAGCTGGGACATAGTGACAGTGTTATCCCTCTCTGCCACAGTGGTAGCTGACCATTGCTATAGCTTGGAAATGCAAGCACCTGTACATATACTTAGGTATAATAAAATCTGATCTTGATACAAGCAAGTAGGGACGGTGTAAGCCATGTAGGTTGGAGAACTGCAGCTTACAGGAAGTTCTATATCTGAAACACAAAATTCAAAAAAAGTGGTAATTTGATCAATTTGAACATATTCTGATTTACCCTTAGAAAAGATAACAGCTGTGCCACTGTGTGTATTACAAATCAAACTATTTCATGCATGAGTGAAGTTTGTGCACCTAACCATACCAAGCAAGACACCTGAGCCAGACATGAAGTTAGACTAAGAGATCGCAGGAAAGCATTCCCCATGATCAATCTGTAGGAAAGACACTAAATGAACCCTACATCAATAAACTGGCACCTGTCAGTCATTTGTCCAGTTGAGGCACCAGTTGAATGACTTTGATCAGCTTATCTGGCTCAGACTGGAGAAATGGTTGGTAGAAGTCGAACAGAATGCAAGGGAGAACAATAAGAATAAGGACACACATCCTAATGCCTTCAAGAGTAACACATAAATACCTTCAGAGGGATAGTAATGAACACTGTATATATGTAAGTATTTTAGAAATTGCATGTACATCTATTGCTAGACAGAGCAGACTAAACTGAACAGGGGACTATATGTATAGGACTGGATATTACAGGAAAATGTAACAGTATCTAACAAACGTGCAGAAAACCATAGGTGATCACAAAAGTATTTTTAGTAATCTGAATGTGTGACATAAATGTATGCAGAATATTTAAGTCCTGGAATAGACCACTTCTGCAAAAATGCACTGATCATTGCAGCAGTATTGGTACAGATCCATTTGTATGAATTGTCTGCATGTAGAATATGTTAGGTCAGAAATATACATTGCCCATCATGGGACTTTAGTTTGCAGAATTGTACAGAAATCTCTAGGTAATTTTATCATTATTTGTAATGATCTGAATGTATGAGTTATCTACATACTAAATATCAAAGAGCCGGAATACACCACATCCATCATGGGCATGTATTTTGCAGAACTGAGCAGAATAACATCATTACTCAGTAACTGTAGTAATTTGGATGTGTGACTAAAGTATGTGCAGACAGCTGCAGGTGTAAGCAATTATATGCTGCAAGCACATTAATCTACTATATTACAGTATACAAAATAGTTTATGTAGGTGCCATGTCTATTGCATCCTGATAGCCAGAGGAGTGGGTGTATCAGGGCCATGTTTCATCCTTATCTCTTTCACACACATAATGGACTTATGGTCTGCAGTATGTGTTGGTGTAACAAGATACTGCCATTGGCTATATATGGTGAAGCAGTTGTACAACTATTGTAACATATGCCCTCTCCATGAATATGTGTCCACATATGCATGTAACTCAGGATCTGTTTTCTTCTTCTGATCTGCAAATACAGAAGCATACAGGTACACAGACACTTGATATGTAGCAGTCAGTCCTACTGTCATAAATACATGCATGGGGGTACTTATTCATGGTAATGTTCACAACTGGTCACCCGTGTGTACATACAGATACATGGAGGTACAAAGGAAAAAATACACATGAGCACATAGTGCACGTCTGTATATATGTGTTGTCGGTTTACTATCAAAATGCCGACATGCAATTGCACGGCTATGAAGTATTCGAACAACATATGTTCGAATACTTCATATTTCGGCAGGTTATGTAAGCGAACGTTATCATTGCGAATGGACTGTGTATTCGCAATTATAATGTTCGCTCATGTGAGGGGATCGCGGTACAGTGCAGTTAGGGAAATACATCCCTTTCCTCACTGTAGTGCGATCTTGGAGTTGGAATATTAAGTTGGGGGGTGTGGGGGGCACAGGGGGGCTTGCCCTTCTTCATAACTGTGAGTTTAGGCTAGTTAGGTAGGGAGTTACAGGACGGATGGGAGTGCTGTTGATTGTCAGAAATGTCGCGAGCAACATTTTCGACAATTAACACGTTTTCAACATTAGGGCCATACAAAAATGTGTACGTTCGGCGAAACAATTCGCTATTACGTCACATTTTATTATAACTTTCGATATTATGATAGTAAACCGTGTTGTCCATACACAGGGTATTATTCTGCAATGAATGTTCAGGTATATATAGATATGCATCACTTTACAAATATATGTAAATTAGCATATATGCAAGAACACATACACATGAGATTAAGCAGTCACTCCACAGCAGCATTTTCTTTTGCATCAACTACGATTTTCTCATTGTATACATGGGTTAAGGCTGTCACATTAACAATGACCAAATCACCTATTGCCAATGCTCACATCACTTGTTGACAAATATAGATACAGTAATATATACGTATATATACATATATATATATATATATATATATATATATATATATATATATACATATATATATATCTATATATATGTATATATATATATATATATATATCTATGGGTCTACCTGAAAACGCTGAAATCGCAGATCGCCAACAACGAGAACACCAACACCAGAAGATTGACAACAGAGAAGACCGACAGTTGAGAGTCCTGATGCTGAGAACACCGACATGTTAAGGTAAGTGTACAATAGGGACGGATGTTAGGGTCAGGGTGTGGGTAAGGTAAGTGTGTGATAGTGACGGACGTTATGGTAGGGTGCGGGTCAGGTAAGTGTGCGATAGTGATGGAGTTTAGGTTTAGGGGCGGGTTAAATGAGTTAGGGTTAGGGTGTGGGTAAGGTAAGTGTGCGATAGTGATGGACGTGAGGGTTAGGGGTGTATTAAGTGAGTTAGGGTTAGGGTACGGGTAAGGTAAGTGTGCGATAGTGACGGACCTTAGGGTTAGGGTTTGGGTTAAGGTTAGTGCATAGATAGTTGTGTATGTAAGGTTTAGTGTAGGTTTGCAAGGTTTTTGGTGTGCTTGTGTTGTGTGTGTGTGTTTTTTCAGGAAAGGTATTTGTTTTGTTGCTTGTTGGGATTTTGGTTTGTCGGGCATGTGAAGTTTCGTGTTTTTGAACTCTTTTTGTTTTGTTTTTTTCGTGTCGGTTATGTTGTTGTCTGTGTTTTGGCATGTCGGTGTTATTAGGTAGACCCATATAAATATATATATATATATATATATATATATATATATATATATATATATATATATATATATATAGATAGATAGATATATATATATATATATATATACACACATATGAAGGTTCCCAGCCTAGCTAGTTAGAATTTTGTAAATAATTCTACGTCATTGTAAATATTAATATGATCCACAGGCTTGTTTGACAAATGCAAGAAAACCCTGTTATGTGTTGAGCTTCAAAAATGTAACTACAGTGCACCCTGCTGGAAGAAAGCTGATAAGTAAAGAATTTTATGACTATGTGTGATCTCAACCTAGGAGACATGATGTCTGCAGCTGGAAATTATTTCTATTGTCCTATGATGGAGATAATTACTAGGTTTCACATGTAAAGTATCTTTTATTGTTGTGACTTCCTGGCAGCTGAAGATCGTAAAGAAATGTTACATTTTAAGTTCCGTGAGCCTGGGAAACTTAAGCAGAAGTGACAAGAATTATGTAATCTGAAATGACTCAGCAGTAATGTGTATTATCAATTTAAGGACTGTCTCAGAAAGAAAAAAATACATTTTGTATTTTGTTCTGAAGCTGACAACAACTCACCAGCACTTTGCCTTGCTCTGTAAGTAAGTTATTTAGAACAGTGATTTCTCTTACAGATTGAAATACAATAAGATTAGTGAGATGTTTTCTATATTTATGTGAGACATTCCTACAATGTTGTTTTAAAGTATTTCATGTGAACTGCATTGAATTAATGAGTATTTTCTTGTGTTTTTATTATTTATTATTAAATATTTTTAAACCTTTAACTGTGGCTGTTTTGTGTAGAGATATTTAAGCTTTTAGAATACTAGCATGTATTCGGTGATACTCTATAAGCCACTCCAATAGCCTTGCTGTTAATCACACTTACCATTTGGATAATAATAACATTTCACAGTAGAAGTGGACACCTTTTGATAAGGGCCTTTATAGTAGCTGATAAGGGTGGTTGGTGGCAGGTGCTACTACCATATAATCTGGGCAGAAGAGGGGATAACTAGTGAACCTGTGCCAGCCTTCCTCAGGAGTGTCTGAGTGTCTGTATATAAATCAAATCTCAAAGTGTATGTGCGTCAGCTACTTGGGCAGGGACATGAAGCACTGGTTGCACAGAGAGGGTACTGGAGGTTTTGGCTTGACCACTCTGCTAAGATCTGAACAGAAAAGAGGAAAATTCCAGGATGCAAAATACTCCCTTACCAGCCTTAATAAGAAGATGAGATCCTTCATAAAAATCCTCCAAAGCTAATTACGAAAATAAAATTGCCAAAGATTCCAAGGACAACCACAAGGCATTCTATAGCTATGTCAAGAATCTAAATGGCAATGCTCAGATCTGCTCTGAGCTACAACAGAATGGCATTAAATATACTGATCCCAAAGATATTGCCAATATCCTGGCAGATCAATTCAGTACCAACTTTACCCCTCTCTCACCCCCTAAAGAGCCCATTTCAATACCAAAAGATTGCCAAATTCCAGTAATCATGGCCACACAGAATACAGCATCCATGGGACCAGACAACATCCTGGGCTGTGTACTACATGAACTACAAGATGAACTGGCACCTCACCTAAGTGTCATGTTTAATCATAGCGGTACCTCAGGCTCCATGCTCAATGAGTGGCGCACAGCTACAGTTATCCCACTCCTCAAGGGGGATCCACCTTGGATCCCGGGAGCTATCCTCCCATCAGTCTGATGAGCCATGGGACACATTATGATGTAACTTATAAACAAAGACATTGGCAACCTTCAAACACTCGACCCCATCCAGTTTGGTTTCGTAAAGGGACGATCTTGTCTCCTCAACCTGATTGACTTCTTTGAATCAGTCTCCAGAGCCATGGATGAAGGCAAGGTGGTCCACACAGCCTATCTGGTCATTTGATGGGTTGCCAACTGGCTTACTGACAGAACCCACACTGTAAAAGTAGTCAACTCAAAATCCAGCTCCAAACAAGTGACAAGTGGAGTATCTCAGGGTTCATTCCTGGGGACGCTCTTGTCTGGCATCTACTTCGCTGAAGTACAGGCCAGCACCAAGGGACTCTTGCTAACAAAGTTCACAGATGACTGCAAACTGGGAGCCATTACTGAATCCTAAAATTATGTGGATATTCTATAAAAGGGCCTTAGAGAAACAGATGCTTGATGCCAGAGCCATGGGCTCAAGCTCAATGCCAAGAAATGTATAGTTATTCCCTTTGGGAAAAACAATATACCCATGAATTACCACACAAGTGGCAGTACACTAAACACCGAAGGTGTGATAAGGGACTTACTAAACACCGAAGGTGTGATAAGGGACTTAGTGACACACATGGACAGTGGTCTCACCTAAGATAACCACATTGCCACAACAGTCAGGAAATCCTTGTATGTGGCACACCTCATCACTAAGTGATTTTCATCCAGAAAAAAGGAGGTCATTGTCCCATTGTACCCATCCCTCATTAGGCCCATTATAGAATACAGTGCCCCATTTGGTATGTACCTCACAAGACATCTGCAACAACTGGAAAGGCCAGAGAAATACCTCACAAAAAGAATCACAAGCCTAAAGCAGATGCCCTATGCTGACCATCTAAAAACACTCCAGCTATACTCTGTTGCATATCGCCTACTCAGAGGCGATCTCTGCTTAATATACAAGGCCATGTCAAACCCAGAGCTGTTGGACATGCTACACTTAAATAAAAAACACCAATCCCTCAGAGCCACATGCTCCAGGGATCTAAACCTGGTCATCACAATGAACAAAACATGCTGGAGGGATAGGTTCCTGACTCAGAGACTCCCCATACTGGAATAGGCTGCCCATACATGTCAAGCACCTCTTTGACCCTCTTCAAAAGGAACCTTGACAATTGAATGGGAGATAGGAAATTCACCCTAGGGATCATGTCAGTCACCTTGCTAGATAAAGGACCAGGGAAGTAAATATTCTGGGAAGAAATAGCCAGGAAATTGTTATGGCTAGGATTGTATAGGCTCTAGGGCCGATAGCCTAGTACCAACCAATGAACCTATGAACCTATAGCTGTGCCAGTGGGGAATCTTATTGGGGATCTGGAGAGAGAGAGAGAGAGAGAGTGAAAAACCAGCCCAAGACTGACTGTAATCTCTGTGTGCTATTAAGAGAAATTGTAATTTACTGTGTGTGTACTTGTTATCCACCCAATGTGGACGCCCCTCACGGGTACTACCAAGTGCTGTATTCTCTCACCCTTTAGCCCTCCTTCAGGGATCCACTCTCTATACAGTAACCCTTTCTGCCAGTATACAGATTCTCCCTTCCCTTGAGAATCAGGTGCATCACTAGCTATCTGCCTCAGGCCTTGTAATGTAGGGTCTGACAGCTGAGCCTCTCTCAGTTCTCTCTTTGTAACTCTTCCCAGCTTCCCTTCTACAGGAAGTCTGGTATCCTCTGAAAGCTGTGCCTCACTGTCAGCCTGGGTACTACTTCTCACCTCTGCCCTTGCAGACACTCTGTCCAAGGGTACATCAGTACCCACAAGCAGCTGTGGCTCACCTTCAGTCTCACTCCTACAGGGTGGCTCCCTCTCTGAAGTAGCCACCTCACCAGTCCTGGCTGCAAGTGTGTGGTCTGTCTGGGTCTTCCCCAGGCTACCAGACCCACATGCTTGTCTGCAAGCCTAACAACATGTAACTGCATGAACACATGATACTGCATTATCAAAATCATTCCCTATCAGGACAACTGCAGGGATATCCTCAAACACACCTACTTGCTGGCTTCCTTTTCCACGCTCCCAGTCAAAGTGAACCCAAGCCAAAGGTATTTAGAATGGAGTCCCTCCTAAAGCTCTGACTAGAGTAGACTACCCAGGCAAGTAGTGCTCCTCTGTAACCATTGTAGGCTTCACAATGGTTATGTCAGAGTCTGTGTCTCTCTCTTAGAAATAGTCTCTTTGCCATTCACTATGACAGGATATAACCTCTTGTGGTAGTTTGGTACCCTTGCTGTCTCAAGACACCCTACTGTTGGCATTTTGTCAGTCCCACTTACTGGCTCTCTCACCTTTTGTTCCACAATTTGCCTTCATGGAAAACTATATGCCACATGACCCCACTGGTTGCATTCAAAATATTTAACCCTAGGTTCTGGATGTGTACCTGGACTAGTGGCATTCCCTGCTACTGCAGATTCTGTTGGGGCAGTCTGGGCTGCCCAGCATGGGTTCCCTTAGAACCATGAGCAGCATTGGGTATCCCTTTCCCCTGCAGGGATGCCCTGCTTGCTAGGTATAGGTCTCCATTCTTCCCCAACTCATCTGCAGTAGAGCATTGTCTATCAGCTAACCAGATCCTCATGTCCTCAGGCAAAGTGATAAGGGCTTGTTCCCTCACCAAAAGGTCTGCCAGCCCTTCAAAAGTGGTGACCTGGATGCAAAAAACTCCCTTACTAGCCTCAGTAAGAAACTGAGATGCCTCATAAAATCCTCCAAAGCTAGTTACGAAAATAAAATTGCCAAAGATTCCAAAGACAACCACAACGCATTCTATAACTATGTCAAGAATCTAAATGGCAATGCTCAGATCTGCTCTGAGCTAAAACAGAATGGCATTAAATATACTGATCCAAAGGATATTGCCAATATCCTGGCAGATCGATTCAGTGCCAACTTCACCCCCTCTCACCCCCTAAATGGCCCATCTCAATACCGGAAGATTGCCAAATTCCAGTAATAACGGCCACACAGGTACAAAACGCACTCTCTAAAGCCAAGAATACAGCATCCATGGGACCAGATGACATCCCGGGCTGTGTACTACATGAACTACAATATGAACTGGCACCTCACCTAAGTGTCATGTTTAATTATAGCCTCACCTCAGGTTTCGTGCCCACTGAGTGGCACAGAGCTACAGTTATCCCAATCCACAAGGGGGGATCCACTTTGGATCCCGGAAACTACCGTCCCATCAGTCTGACAAGCCTTATCTGCAAGGCCATGGAGCGTATTATCATGGAACTTATAAACAAAGACATTGGCAACCTTCAAACACTGGACCCCACCCAGTTTGGGTTTGTGAAGGGCCGATCTTGTCTCCTGAACCTGATTGACTTCTTTGAATCAGTCTCCAGAGCCATGGACAAGGGTAAGGTGGTCCACACAGCCTATCTAGACCTTGCCAAGGCCTTTGACACCATCCCCCACTCTGGAATCATAGATAAACTTACTAAGTTGGGCATTAATCCCTATGTCACCCAATGGGTTGCTAAATGGCTTACTGATAGAACCCACACTGTAAAAGTAGCCGACTCCAAATCCAGCTCCAGACAAGTGGAGTACCTCAGGGTTCAGTCCTGGGGCCACTCTTGTTTGGCATCTACTTCTCTGAAGTACAGGTCAACACTAAGGGACTCTGGCTAACAAAGTTTTCAGATGACTGCAAACTGGGAGCCATTATTGAATCCCCAAATGATGTGGATACTCTACAAAAGGGCCTTACAGAAACAGATGCTTGGTGCCAGAGCCATGGGTTCAAGCTCAATGCCAAGAAATGTATTGTTATCCCCTTTGGGGAAAAAACATGTATCCATGAATTACCATATAGGTGGCAGTACACTAAACACAGAAAGTGTGATAAGAGACTTAGGGACACAGGTGGACAGTGGTCTCACCTTCGATAACCACATCGCCACAACAGTCAGGAAATCCTTCTATGTGGCACACCTCATCACGGACGGCTTTTCATCCAGAAAAAAGGAGGTCATTGTCCCACTGTACTCATCCCTCATTAGACCCATTATAGAATACAATGCCCCATTTGGTATGTACCTCTCAAGACATCTGCAACAACTGGAAAGGCCTCAGAAATACCTCACTAAAAGAATCACAGGCCTAAAGCAGATGCCCTACACTGACCGCCTTAAAAAACTCCAGCTATACTCTGTCGCATATCATCTACTCAGAGGTGATCTCTGCTTAACATGCAAGGCCATGTCAAAACCAGAGCTGTTGGACATGCTGCACTTAAAGAAATCCCAATGCCTCAGAGCTACATGCTCCAGGGATCTAAACCTTGTCATCACAATAAACAAAACATGCTGGAGGGATAGGTTCCTGACCCAGAGACTCCCCAGACTCTGGAATAGATTGCCCATACATGTCAAGCAGAGTGCCTCTTTGGACCTCTTCAAGAGGAACCTTGACGATTGGATGGGAGAAAGGAAATTCACCCCAGGGATCACGTCAGTCGCTCTGCTAGACAGGGGTCCAGGAAAGTAAATAATGTGGGAAGAAATAGCCAGGGAATTGTTATGGCTAGGCTTGTATAGGCCCTATGGCTGATAGCCTAGTACCAAACTATGAACCTATGACATCCACTCACCCACCTATGAAAATAAGTGCTCAGTTTATCTACATATTCACACACACTTTCATCTGCCTTGCGTCTATGCTCACAAAATATTTTCCTATAAGATACAGGTGTTAGCTTAAAAAATTCTAGCAAACATTTCTTTGCAACATTATAGTTTGTCATGGAGTAAAGGGGTCAAGAACTGTACCCAGAGCCTTTGGTCAACATCATACTGTTTACATACCCTCTCAAACATATGAATGAAACTATCAAAATTATTTCCTTCTGTAAACTGTGGAAGAAATTTACTGACCTTTGTTAGTTCTGCAGTTTGGTTACTCCCTTCCCCATTACCTCCATGACTCTGGCGAAGAGTCAGCATCTCCTTTTCATGTTGCTTCTGCCTCTCATTCTCCTCAGCTTCCAGGCATAGCAGTTTCTCATTCTCCTC
Organism: Protopterus annectens; assembly: GCF_019279795.1. NCBI lineage: Eukaryota > Metazoa > Chordata > Ceratodontiformes > Protopteridae > Protopterus > Protopterus annectens. The sequence continues at coordinate 1,652,030,983 of NC_056725.1, forward strand.
AGCCTGCAGAAATTGCAGTTTCTCATTTTCCTCACTCTCTAGACACAGTCTCTCTGATGCTTCTATTTTCAAACACTTGTCTTCCAACTCAAGTATCTTTAGCTCCAGATAGATTTTTAAGTCCTCTGTAGAAAGGTTGAGATGTCCATTATCTGACTGTTGTACATCACTGCAGCCAGCCTGATCATCCTCCTGGCTGCTAGTCTTGGATGCAGCTGTAACTAAAGCTGTGATCATGTCTGCTTTATTCAGTCCTTTAGCCTGGCACATCTCAACCAACTGTCTCCTTGTCACCTTGCCATACTCCTCTGCTGACATGCTTGCCTGCTCTGCAAAACAAATCAGCAGAAAGATGAAAAATCGACAACTGTCCACAGTAAATAAGTTTAATAAAACAGCACAGTAAATACTTTGGCGCCTCAGCACACAGCCTTCCAGGAGTAATACAAACACTCAAATGAAAAACTTCTTATATATTCCATTAATCAGCACTAATTACATAGCATTTGTTTCCAATTAATTTTCAAATTTAAACCTACAGGCAACAAAGTGTCACACTTTAAATATAGATAGATTCTTTATAAAGTAGTTTCTCTTTAACACTACATATTTCACCAACTTGTACATATATTTGTTCCAGAACACAAACCTGTAGTAAAGAAAAATCGCTATAGTCTCTTTCTTTAAAATGCATAGCTATGTTACTTTCAGTTTTGTTCTTTTTTATGTCTCTAATATGTTCTTGCAGTCTAATTCTAAATTTCCTTTTACTTTCCTCTATGTAATACAGATTACAATGACAGCTTAGGGCACATATAATGTCCTCACTATCACAAGAAAATCTACCAGAAGGGGAAAAAATAAACACAATTTATTTTACCAAAATTAGGGACAATATTAGAACATAAACTACATTCTCCACAAGTGAAAAATGCTTGCCCACTCTCCCTGACTAAGCTAACAAAATAAATAAAACAATTGTGATCTGAACTCTGAATGATCACTGTGTGGCTGATTTAGAGTACAAAAACACCTTCAGTGATCACTGTACACAAGCTAAAGGAATTCACTATCCACACCACTACAAGCCAATTAATATGTGACATGGCTAACTCAGCACTATCACACAATTAATATTTGATGTGGATATCCCAACACTGCCAAACAATTAATATGTGACACCTGTGCACTGGCCTAGTAATCAAGGAGCCTCAATCCTCACCAGTAACACCAGTGAGGGGTGTCCACATTGGGAGGATAACAAGTACACACACACAATAAAGTAAAATTTCCCTTAAGAGCACAAAGAGATCACAGTCAGTCTGGGGCTGTTTATTTTTCTCTCTCTCCCCCCAGATCCCCAATAAGACTCCCCACTGGCACAGCTATAAGGTTCAGATCTCAACTGAGTGGTCAAGCCAAAATTTTCAGCAACCTCTCTTTCAAATCAGTGCTTCCTGCCCCTGCCCAAGTAGCAGACACACATACACTTTGAAATTTGATTGATATACAAACACACAGACACTACTGGGGAAGGCTGGCACAGGTTCACTAGCTATGCTTCCTTCTGCTCAGACTATACGGTAGTACCATCTGCTACCAACCACCCTTATCAGCTACTATAAAGACCTTTAACAATGGGTGTCCAATTCTACTGTGCAATGTTGTTATTATCCAAATGGTAAGTGTGACAAACAGCAAGGCTATTCGAGTGGCTTATACAGTATCACCAAATACATGCAAGTACTTTAAAAGGTTAAATATCTCTACACAAAACAGCCACATTTAAAAGGTTTAAAAATAGTTAATAATAAACAAAGAAAACACAAGACAATACTCATTAAATCAATACAGTGACAACAGGGAATTCAGAAATCACAGGAAATACTTTAAAATAACATTCTAGGATAGTCTCACAAAAATATAGAAAACATCTATACTAATCTTGCTGTATTTCTATCTAACTGTAAGATAAATCACTGTTAGGGCAAGAAAATGTGCTGGAGAGTTATCAGCTTCAGACCAAAATACAAAATGCACTTCTTTCTTTCTGAGATAGTCCATAAATTGATAATACACATTACTGCTGAGTCATTTCAGATTACGTAATTCTTGTCACTTCTGCTTAAGTTTCCCAGGCTCACAGAACTTAAAATTAAACAATTCTTTGCAATCTTCAGCTGCCAGGAGGTCACAGCAATTAAAGACACTTTGCATGTGAAACCTAGTAATTATCTCTGTTATAGGAATATAGAATTTCCAGCTGCAAACATCCTGTCTCCTAGCTTGAGATCACACACAGTCATAAAATTCTTTACTTATCAGCTTTCATCCAGGAGGGTGCACTGTGTTTACACTTTTGAAGCTCAAAACATAACACAGTTTTCTTACATTTGTCAAACAAGCCTGTGGATCATATTAATATTTACAATGACATAGAATTATTTACAAAATTCTATCGAGCTAGGCTGGCAGCATTCACCATAAATAAATATATATATATATATATATATATATATATATATATATATATATATATATATATATATATATTATATTATATTATATTATATTATATTATATTATATTATATTATATTATATATTTATATATTTGGGTCTACTTCATAACATTGAAATTTCATAATGTTGAATTTCATAACATTGAGACCATAACATTGAAAATTCAAAACACTGAAAACCCAAAACACGGAAAACTCAGAACATTGAAAATGTGCTTCATAACATTGAAAACTACATTGCGCAAGTAAATAAGATCCAATCCACCTACAACAACACCTAACTAACAAATACACTTTCTACTATGTTTTTGCAGGGGGGCAAGCCCCCCTGCACCCCCCATTTTGGGGAGTTCAGCCTTCCACACCCTTTGCAAATTAAATATACCAAGTCCAGGATTGCACTACAGTGGAAAAAAGTTAATTTCCTAACCTCAGTGCATAGTGGGGGGGGGGTCTATATTAAATCATTGAATGCTTAGAAAAGCGAACGATGATTTATTGACCCCATGTAAGCAAAAGCTTACAAACTCGAATGCTTAGAACAGCAATTTTTCTCCAAGGGAAAAAAATCGTTGTTCCAAAAAAAAAATACTTAAAACATAACATAAAGCTCTGCCCCCTACTTAAATATACCAACTCCAAGACCACACTACAGTGATGAAAATGATAAAATAATGAATGGGGCCAAGCGATTTCTTTCCCAGGGAAAGAATTTGCTTATATGCTGCTTCGTCATTTTGCCTTTTTGTATTTTCAAGTTTGACCAAGACACTTTCGAAAGAATGCATCTTCGGTCATCTAATAGGAACCCTAGTGACGTTAGGAAATTAACTTTTTTCCATTGCCGTACAAATTTGGAGTTGGTATATTTAAATTACAGGAGATGTGGGGGGGGTGCAGGGGGCTTTCCCCTAGCAAAATCTTAGTAGAAAGTGTGTTAGTTTGTTTTCACTGTTATGACGCATGCTTTCAATGTCCTGAGTTTTCAATGTTTTGGGTTTTCAGTGTTTTGGGATTTAGATGTTTTGGTCTCAATGTTATGAAATTCAGCATTATGAAATTTCAATGTTATGAAGGAGACCCATATATATATATATATATATATATATATATATATATATATATATATAGGGTTCCTATCAGTTCGTCGAAACCTCAGCAGTTCGAACATCATATGTTCGAACTGTGAAGTTTGAAAACTGATTATCACGAAGCCACAGAACACCAAATTCTTTCCCAGGGAAATAATTTGGTGGGCCGCTTCTGTGGCTCTGCTATTTTCAGTACTGTGGTGGAAAGTTAAGTGTCGGGTTTAGGTAAGTGTGCGGTTGTGTGGACGTTAGGGTTAGGGTGTGTGTTAGTTGAGTTAGCGTTAGGGTGAAGGTGAGCTGGGTGTGCAATAGTGACAGACTTTAGGGTTAGGGCGGAATAGGTGAGTTAGGGTTAGGGCATGGGTTAGGGGGGCAGAACCTAGAATCTTCTGATCCACAGTCAGAATAAGTCTCATAGAACTTCAGCAGACCAGCTCTCCTTCAGAAAATCCACAATCTTCATCAATGTTCCTTCAGAACATAAAAAAGGCATTATGCAGTTAAAAGCAATGTACTTGACTATCTCCACAAATGTTCAAGTTTCCATTGTGATGTCACACAGCCAAAAGCAAGAAAAGCTTTAAAAAGCTGCAGACTACAGGACTTCCAGAATCCTAAAGTTATGCAAGACTTTATATGCATATTTTAGCTAACAGCTCAGAAAAGTTTAAATTTGGCATAAAAGTCATTTGCATAAACAAGTCAAGTAATATAGTTAAGACACTAGTAAATGTTTTGTTTAAAGTTAAAAATTGGGTAAAGCAGTCTAAAAAATGGAGTTCCAGAAATGTTTTGTTAAAGTTAAAGTTATTAGTTCAAAAATGTTACATCTTTCCAGACTCAAAAGGGTTAAAGCACACTGCAACAGATACACTTTCTGATCATTCACAGAATGAGTCAGCTTGTATCAGTATGGTTTCAGAATTAAATAATAAATTATTTTTTAAATGCTACATCACATGCAATTCAAAATACAAAATTAAGTTAGAGCATTGCACATACAGACATAAACACAGTCAATGTACATAACATGCAGGCAATGTCTCAAGTTCATGTTACAAATGTTCAGAATGTAGTCACTTCTGGTTTATTGTTTTCAACAGTTGGTGCACATATTGCACAGAGGGGGATCAGAGTGCAGATTTTGATCAAGCTGATAAAGTAAATTCCAGCATAAATGATATACAGACTTCAGCACAAACTAAAATTACTACTGTTTCAGAGCAAAATAAAGAAAAATGCATTCCATAGCTCGTTAGTGTTGTTGCTAGTTCTATAAAAATTATTTTTAGCTTATCTATAAAGGGTGTGGCAGTCAAGCACCAAACCATATAATTTATTTGTCATTGTTTAAGGTTAAAATAAATAACAATACTTCATTGTTTACAGAAATTTATGGAATAATGTACCGATTAATACAGACAAATCAACTTCAGTTATAAACATACCTTTATTAGAGGACACAAATACAGTTTTGTCAGGATTTAATGGGTCGAAGATTACAGCAGCTAACAGCTCAAAGTGTAACTGCTCCACACTAAGTATGGGCATATCATTAAGAGTTATATGTTGTTTTAGACTTCAGAAACAAGATTTTATGGAAAAATATAAAAATGCTACAAAATGTACAGTAGTGCACACATATGATACTTGCAGTAGATTGTGTAAATGTACAGAATTTAAAGAACTGGTTATGACAGAAACATGAAGATGTATGGGTTAAAGATAAAATAAATTCCAGTTCACCTGACACAGCTAAAGTGCTCAGAAAGGCATGTTGGGTGTGGTCAGTTAGGAAAAAGCGTAACTGTATGCATTTATGTTGCATAAGGTATACCAGAAATGACAGTCAAGTTAATTCACAGAATAAAGGATTTACAGTTACAGATTTGGCAAATGAATTTTTTTGTGTTATTGTTTTGTTTAGCAGACATTGTTAAGAGCTTTGTTTTATGGTAGTAAAGTGTTGCAATACATAAATAATATCTTGATACAGACTGACAAAAAAATTCATAAATATTAAATAATATTTGCTGTTTACAGAATGTAACAGTTAAAGTTAATGCTACATTTTAAAAGTGACAGCTCACTCAAAATTTGAGATCCTATCTTTGAAAAGAGTGCATTATAAATATCATATGTCATTAAAGCCACAGGTTCAACCCCTGTGTTATAAAGGGCAGACAAGTAAAGTTTCAGAATTATATCAGTTCAACTCTAGTAATAAATGTGTATAATATATAAAGAAACTTCATGTGGTCATATAAAGGACATACAAGTAAACTTCCAGATAAAGAAACTTCACACACTTGTATAAAAGACAGACAAGTAAACTTCCAGAATCAGATCAGTTCAAATCTAGTAATAAATGTGCCAATGTAATTGGTTTAAGATTGTATATATTTCACACCAGATCAGATTACAGTCAGCTCAGCAAGCTGATTTAAAGACAGTACTGTATGCCATAAAACAGTATGGTAAAGCCCGATTTAATATTCTTAGTGACAGTTTATGCAGTTAAAGTTCTTACTATTTATCTAAGAAAATTGTAGACAATAATAATAAAAAATCCTTGCAGCATTCGGTAGTACTGAAAAGTTAAATTCATCCATCCTAAAACCCTTTTCCCATTTTGCATATGGAGTTGGGGTGTCACTTCAGCAACGACAATCATCTCAAGCCAAGGTTTACACCACCAGGTGGCTCGCCCTGCCACGAGCTGAAAAGTTAAATGATGTCAGTTAAAGAAACCGCTATGTTAAGACAGTGGGTGGAGTTTCACACACAAAACAGTATGTTAGGACCTGAGGGTCACAAGAGTAAATATAGAAAGTTCAACAGTTAAGATTAATTTTATAGAGGTGCAGAAATGCAAAAAAGGTTAAATATTAATACAGTGCTAGATTACTACTTAAGTTTCCTTTGAGGTTATGACAGAAAAAATAATGCCACTGAGGTATCTGTTTGATTTAATAATAATGTTACAGCCTTTCCATGTCACTGCAGTACATTATCAGTTCAGTTACAGACTTACAAGACTGTATTTATTAGTAACATTAGTTTAGTTCACTGTAGTACATTATCAATTTGCTTACAGATTTAAAAGAATTTATGTTTAGTTCATACAGAAAAATGTAAACATAGGTTTAGTTCAATATAGTACATTAGTTTGCTTACAGACTTAAAACAATTTATTAGCAGCATATGTTTATTTCATGCAGAAGAACATAAATAAAGTTTGGGCAACAAGCAACGCTATCAATTTATAACAGTTAAAGCTACAAATGTTATTTTAAGGACCTGATGCTATTTTGTTGTGGTTTGCAATAATTTTAAATACAGTCAAAAACATCAGTCACCAAGCCTTGCACAACAGATGGAAAAGGAGCAGTTTGGGGGACATAAGACAGACTATTACATGTGGACATCCTCCAATACCTCAGCAGTAACTGGGACAATGCAGAATAAGGCCTAAACTTGGTAAGAGCTGTGCTGCACCAGTCAAACAGAATTTATGTAAATTAGAGATAAAGCAAGTATATAAATGTTCTCATGTTTTCATACAATTGCATAACAGTACTAGTTCTCATTTTACCCAAATTATTTAAAGTTAAAATGTATGAGTAAAAGCAAGTATGTAAATGTTCTCATGTTTTCAGACAGTTATATAACAGTACTAGTTTTCAATTTATGTTTTATCTATGTTCAGACAATACTGACAAAAGTTATTAATAGTTTAGTCTCCAGAATATAACATTACCAGATTTCAGTTTATTCTGGCAAAAAAGGCATTCCCTTAGTCCAGATTATAACACTTATAAATGTTCAGTATAAATATGCATGACTCTAATGTAAATTTAAGTCAAGATTCAGAATCTGACATTCATACTTAGTTATGTGTTCAGTATAGAACATTTCAGGCAAATTTCAGAATATAACATTACTTCACAATATTCAGACAGTTTTAAGGATAAAGTGACAGAGTTATTTGTAACAGGTTTATTATGCCATACATTTCTAACAGCATTACTACATTACTATATCCTCCTTCACATTATTCAGTCATTAGTTAAGGGTAAAGTGACAGAATGATTTATAACAGGGTGATTTAGATAAGCTATCTAAAGAATAAGTAGTAACAGTTATTTAATATACTCAAGGAATAACAGGGTAGGCTTAATTTGTTTATTAATTACAGATTACAGTACACTTTACGTAAATGTACATCAGACAGTTAAAAAGACACTGACAGAGTATGCAAAGGTATAGATCTGAAATACAGAACGTTAAGGTTTTAGTAAAGGTACTTCTACTATTATAGTACATAAATATTTACAGGATATTTAAGACACAATTTTAAAAGGCAGATATCTAGAAAGGTAAATAGACAGCATTATTAGTAACAAATCTAGCTGAAAATTTACAGACACAAGTTAATGCAGTATATGGTAATTATAATCAAATCATAAAGTTAACAAACTTTAATCCAAACAAACCACAAATGCTCAAGTGACAACTAGTGGTCAAAATGGAATTTTCAAGTTTATCTACCAGATTAAAAATATTTTATATTAGTTCTAGTGATCATTACAGTAATTTACACAGACTATATTAATAGATTTGTAAAGTAATTGCAGAAGTAAATCCCATTTCAGTAATTTCAGAAAATTGTAGTACAGTTAGTAAAATAGACTTTGCATGGGCCTAAAAATCTAAGGTTAAGCTTATGTCTCCATTTCATATTTCATATTGTACCCAACTCTGAAAAGATCTGGCAAGGTTCTATCCCCCTCTATCTGCTAGATCCCTGAAAGGCTTGAATGCCAGAAGGACACCTCCCCTGCTGAAACCTATTTGGAAACTTTCCTGCACTGTCCCGCGACTCTGAAAAGATCTGCCAAGGTTCTATCCCCCTCTATCTGCTAGATCCCTGAAAGGCTTGAACACCAGAAGGACACCTCCCCTGCTGAAACCTAACTGAAAACTTTCCTGCACTGTCCCTCAACTATGAAAAGATCTGCTAAGGTTCTATCCCCCTCTATGTGCTAGATCCCTGAAAGGCTTGAATGCCAGAAGGACACCTCCCCTGCTGAAACCTAACTGGAAACTTTCCTGCACTGTCCCTTGACTCTGAAAAGATCTGCCAAGGTTCTATCCCCCTCTATCTGCTAGATCCCTGAAAGGCTTGAACGCCAGAAGGACACCTCCCCTGCTGAAACCTAACTGGAAACTTTTCTGCATTGGCCCTTGACTCTGAAAAGATCTGCAAAGGTTCTATCCCCCTCTATCTGCTAGATCCCTGAAAGGCTTGAACACCAGCAGGACACCTCCCCTGCTGAAACCTAACTGGAAACTTTCCTGCACTGTCCCTTGACTCTGAAAAGATCTGCCAAGGTTCAACCCCCCTCTATCTGCTAGATCCCTGAAAGGCTTGAATGCCAGAAGGACACCTCCCCTGCTGAAACCTAACTGGAAACTTTTCTGCACTGTCCCTGGATTCTGAAAAGATCTGTCAAGGTTCTATTCCCCCTCTATCTGTTAGATCCCTGAAAGGCTTGAACGCCAGAAGGACACCTCCCCTGCTGAAACCTAACTGGAAACTTTCCTGCACTGTCCCTTGACTCTGAAAAGATCTGCCAAGGTCCAATCCCCCTCTATCTGCTAGATCCCTGAAAGGCTTGAATGCCAGAAGGACACCTCCCCTGCTGAAACCTAACTGGAAAATTTCCTGCACTGTCCCTTGACTCTGAAAATATCTGCCAAGGTTCTATCTCCCTCTATCTGCTAGACCCCTGAAAGGCTTGAACACCAGAAGGACACCTCCCCAGCTGAAACCTAACTGGAAACTTTCCTGCACTGTCCATTGATTCTGAAAAGATCTGTCAAGGTTCTATTCCCCCTCTATCTGCTAGATCCCTGAAAGGCTTGAACGCCAGAAAGACACACCTGCTGAAACCTAACTGGAAACTTTCCTGCACTGTCACTCAACTCTGAAAAGATCTGCCAAGGTTAATATTATCTTATCTTGTCTGTATGTACTAAATTGATTAGCCATACTGGGTCTACAGCACTACCAGTAATCCCTCAAAGCCCCACAATCAACCCTAAAATACTAAACTGGGTTACTCCTATATCTAAGGAATACCTAGTAAACATATCTCCATTTCTAGGTATATTACTAGCATAAATTAATTCAGACACACAGAACAAAACTCCTTTTTACTGTAGGCTCTGTAGCCCAGCTGTCTGCCTTAGATTTTAGCACTCAGAAACTGAGCTTAATCATATTAACTAAGGAAAAAAAACAGTTGAGTTCCCTGCATAAAACATATAGAACTAGAAATTACATAGCATAAACCTGAAGCAGGGGTTTAAACTCTTGAGCTCTGTACAAAAATAGCAGACAATTGGCAGAAGAAAGCTTAATGTGTGAAAAGGCTGCAAAAAGTGATTACTAACAGTATACTATGTAAAAATTGTATACTGAAGGCAAAAACAAGGGTAAGAAAGTATTTAAAACAAACAAATAAAAAAAGCCTCATTGTATTAATGTGTTGATAGTTTCCCACTGCTAGCTGGTTTCTTTGCATTAGCCCCGCTACACTCGCCCTTGTTCTGCTCGGGCTCGCTCCGCACCCCACCCTGCCCCCAAATTCCTCCTGCCCCCTAGATGTGCTAAATTTATAGCCACAACTGCCACTCCCTTAATTATAGAACCAATCAGCAATTGTTAGACCCACCCTAACCACAGCTCCCTCCCTATTTCTCTACTCTACCCTCATCTACTACCCTCCCACCCCCATTCTTAAACAATTGTAAGTTGCAAAACCTCTTCAATGCCTCTATAAGCTTCAACCCCACCTTTCAATTCAAAGTCCTCTTACTACCTTTTACCCATGCTGATAATTACGTATTTTATCACAGCTTATAGGTTCATAGGTTCATACTAGGCTATCTGCCCTAGGGCATTTATAAGCCTAGCCAGAGTGTGTTTGGCTTTTGCCACCCATTTTAAATTAATTTTACTATGCCCTTTTTCAAGGTTAGTATACTGTGCCTCTGTCTAACAGTGACACAGAAGTGATAGCCGGGGTAAACCTACGATCTCCCATCCACTCATCAAGATTCCTCTTGAAGAGAGTCAATGAGGGACTCTGCCTAACCTGGACTGGGATTTTATTCCAGAGTGAAGGGAACCTCTGGGTTATGAATCTGTCCCTCCAGCATGTCCTATTTATTTCAGTGCTGAGGTTCAAGTCTCTCGAGCGCGTAGCTCAATGGAATTTGGATTTTCTGAGGTGAGCATGTCCATTAATTCCGGGTTGGACATGGCTTTATACGTCAGGCACAGATCACCTCTGAGCAGGCAGTATGCCACTGAGTAGAGCTGGAGTTTCTTTAACCGGGCAGCATATGGCATCTGTTTGAGCACTTTGATCCTCTTGGTGAGGTACTTTTGGGGTCTTTCCAGTTGCTGCAGGTGTCTGGTAAGGTACATCCCAAAAGGGGCATTGTACTCAATTATGGGCCTGATGAGGGATGAGTAAAGAGGCACGATGACCTACCCTGATCTAGATGTGAATCCCTTCATGATTAGGTGGGCTATATAAAATGTTTTTCTAACCACTTTGGCCACATGATTGTCAAATGAGAGATTGCTATCAACTTGGGTCCCCAGGTCCCTAAATACTTCTTCCGTACTTAATGGATTACCACCTATGTGGTAATTTGTGGGCACTTTGTTTTTGCCAAAGGGGATGACTATACACTTTTTGGTGTTTAGCTTGAGGCCATGGCTCTGGCACCAGTTGTCTGTTTCTATGAGGCCCTTTTGGAGGATGCTTGTGTCGGCTGGAGAGTCGATTATGGCGCCCAGTTTGCAGTCATCTGCGAACTTGGACAGCCACAGTCCTTCCGTGTTGGCCTGTACCTCCAAGAAATATATACCTAACAAGAGAGGTCCCAGGACTGAGCCTTGTGGGACACCACTTGTAACTGGTTTGGAGTCTGACATGGCTCCAGCAATTCTAACCATGTGGGTTCTGTCTGAGCCAGTTTGCAACCCATCTAGTGACATAGGGGTTTATATTTAAGCTGGTGAGCTTATCTATAATGCCCGAGTGGGGTATTGTATCGAAGCTTTTACGAGGTCCAGGTAGGCTGTGTGGACCACCTTCCCCTCGTCAATGGCCTTGGTGACTGTTTCAAAGAAATTGACCAGGTTTAAGAGGCAGGATCTGCCCTTAACAAAGCCGAACTGGGTAGGATCCAGTGTCTGTAGGTCCCCAATATCTATTTATGAGGTCCATGATGATCCTTTCTGTAGCTTTGCAGACCAAGCTAGTCAGGCTTATGGGGCGATAGTTTCCAGGATCTGCTGAGGCACCATCTTTGTGGAGAGGGACCACTGTTGCTGTACACCACTCTTTGGGTACATCTCCTCTAGTAAGGCTGAGATTGAACAGTAGTTTTATGTTTGGGTTTAGCTCTTCTTGGAGTTCATGTAGGACGCAGCCCAGGACACCTTCTGGTCCCATTGATGCTGTGTATTTTGCTTTGGAGAGGGCGGCTCTTACCTGAGCATATGAGATGTCAGGGGGGCAGCACACTGCTGGGATAGATATTTGCACTTTTGGTGGGGGGGAGAAGTTTGCGCTGAACCTGTCAGCTAGGATGTTTGCAATGTCTGTGGGTTTGGTGTATTTTTTGTCATTTTGGACTAATTCTGAGCATATCTGGGAATTCCCACCCAGGTTCCTGACATAACTAGAGAAAGCCTTGTGATTATCCTTAGTGTCCTGTGCAATTTTTCTCTCTTAGCTGGCCTTAGACGATTTTATCAGTGCCCATAGTTTTTTGCTAATACTGATCAGAGATGCCTTCCCTTTTTGGGATTTTGCTCTATCATGTAGTAGCTTCCTCCTTCTATTGTATAGTTTGTTTATGGCTGGAGTCCACCAGACAGGATGTCTGCCTTTGGAGGATTGGGTCTTGGTTTTATTTGGGATTGCATGATCCATGCATTCCTGAAGGTGTTCATAGAATATATTTATAAAGGATTCTGCGGTCTGGGCCATATTTTCCACAGGCCCGGGGGTTTTGAAGGATTCCACCTCAGTTTTGAGGAGTGTGAAATTTGCTTTAGAGAAGTTTTTCACTGTGGTTTTCTGGGCAGGGGTGGGTCGAGATGTGAATATCCAGTGAGATTAGTTTATGGTTTGATCTTACCAGTGAGGGATACACTTTTGGTCTGGAGCATAGAGTCTCCATGTTGGTGATGATCAGGTTCAGTATGTTTTCCCCTCTTGTGGGAGTGGTAACAAGTTGTTCCATAGCATGAGAGTTTATAAATTCTAGGAACCTTTGGTCTAGGGTGTTGGAGCTAGAGTAATGCTCCCAGTCTATGTTTGCATAGTTGAAGTCGCCCAATATAATGGTGTTCGGAGAGACCTTCATATTTTCCAGTGTTCTCAGGAAGGCTGAGTGGTGTTCCTGGGTTTGTGAGGATGGCTGTAGCAGGCTATAAACTGGAAGGCAGTTTTACCCACTGTTAGTTGCACATGGATAGTCTCTAATGCCTCGTGCTATGCCAACAACCTGGAGGTGTGGGTATCTTTGACGAATATTGATACTCCCCCTCCTTTTGTGGTTTGGTCCAAGTTTTGGGGCCGAAAAGCATGGTATGAGGTATAACCTGGTAGTGCTGGGGTGCTCTCGTGAGCCTTGAACCAGGTTTCTGTTACTGCACAGATATCAATGTTCTCCATGCTAAGGAGAGTTTTGAGTGCATGCATCTTGAGGTTTAGACTTCTGGCATTGAGTAGCATTACTCTTAGTTTCTTATCCCATGTGATACCTATGGAGGTGGGTTTGTCTTTTGAGCCTTGCCTAAAAAAGCACTATGGGGGTGGCAAGAGCCTTTGCCAATATCCAAAAGCCCAGGGGTGACAGGTGCAAGCCATCCCTAGCGAAGCATCGTGGCTTGTCGAGCATGTCATCCCAGGCTGACAGGCATTGGATCCCCTTTGAATGACACCAATACTTAAGCCAATTGTTGAAATTGATCATCTTGTCTTCATATTGTGGCATCATTCTTGGTGAGGGTAAGATGCTACTCAAGGTCAGGGTCATACTGGCCTGAGTACATGCTCAGAGAGCTCCTCTATGTCTCTTTTCATGTAGTCCAGGGAGGTACATCTCAGGTCATTCACACCAGCATGGACAATGACTGAGACATAGTTGTACTTGCCTTGGAGTGACCTGAGTGCTTGTGTTATTTGGTGGATCCTAGCGCCCGACAGGCAGCTCACCGTGACCTTCTCCTTGTTCAGCCTGGTGAGCGGGACGTCAATGTGCCTGACGATAGAGTCATCTATTACAAGTGTATCAGGTGTGTTGTTTAGCCTTAAGAGCTGTGACTGTTTGGCACACTGGCTTTGTGAGCTATGTGTTGCACGTGTTTTGTTTTGGGGTAATGGTTGCTTGGGTGTCTGCTTTGGAGGTCTCTACTGCTTAGGCAGATTTTTATTTAGAGCCTCCGAGAATGTTTTTGTGTGTTTATGTGTTTGGTTTGCTGTCGTGGTAGGTCTATGTGAGACTGGAATTGTAGTGAGTGTGGTTTCCTTCTCCTCCTGACTGGTTACGCCAGTACTGAGTTGAGAGAGCTTAGCCTCCAGTTTGGCTCTATAGTTGCATCTCTCACATGTGTTGGAATTTGTTGGGAGAAGAAGAGGGTTGTCTGTGAACATCTTTGAATTATGAACATCTCTCCCTTCCTGGCTCCCACTACCCTAGATCACAGACCAATACTGATGCTCTTTCACATAACTTTAATCAGCCACTACTCCCCCTCCCTTCCAAATCCCATATTACAAAAACTCAACAGCTCATTCGAGTCAGTTATGTTGACCCTAGAACTAAACACTACTACAAACTATTATTCAAACTTCAAAAACTAATAATCTATTCTCAAATTAACCTCACAATGGATGGGGACATCTACCCCAACCCAGGACCAACCCCATCAGAAGCATCCAGCCCAATATATAATATCCCCTCTAGCCTGCAAAACTTAAACATATCCTCTACCTCTCTCCTCATCTGCCACCTAAACATCAGAAGCCTAAATAATAAAATCCGCTACCTGCATGCTGTCTTAGCAGTACACTCCCCAGATATACTATGTCTTACAGAAACCTGGCGAAAGCCATCCACCACTGACAATGAAGTTACTCCTCCAGGTTACAATAGAATATGACTGGACCACACCTCAAAGAAGGGAGGTGGGGTAGCTGTCTTATATAAATCTTCAATTAATGTAACTATTTCCAACTCTCCACAAGTTCCTCAAGCTGATAAAGCTGAAATACTCTTTACAAAACTACAAATTAACCAGCATAAATCTATACACATCGGCTGCATTTATATCCTACCTGGCAACAACACCAATATCCTTGAAGACATTCTACAGTGGCTGTCCATAAACTCCCCACAAGAAACTATTGTTTTACGTGACTTTAATATAGACTGAAGCATCTGCTCCTCAGACTTCCCTACTACCCACATAACTCTATATAGTTTCTCCCAAGTCATAACCTCCACCACCAGAACTAGTAAGCGCAATAACAAAGAAAGCATATTAGATTGGATTCTCATTAATAACCCTCCCCAAATGTATAAGGCAGGCACCCAACCTGAGGAAATAAGTGATCACCTCCTAACATATATACTCGGACAAAAAAATGATATCCCTCAAATACCTAGCTTCAGAACTATCAGGAACAGACAAGCAACAGTCCATGCCAACTTCATTTCAAAGGATTTATTAAGTGCTTTTGTCAGCTCAGTCACCTGCCTTCTTCAGAAGAATTACATGACAAAACAAAGCCATATTTATCTAAAAATGAAATCACATGACATTTAACACACTTCTAGCAGTTACATCAACTAGAATCCACAACCCTTACACAGATAAAAATAGATATAAAAATGAAAATAAATACTCTTAGTATATTTAAAAATGGCGATGTAGTTAAAACTAACTAAAGAAAGACCGTAGTTTTAAAAACTACTGATACTAGCACTATCATTCAGTCCTGGTGAGGACGTGGCATTTAATTTGATTTGCCACCATAATTCCTTAAAATTTAGTACTTCCTCCCAGGGACCTCCCCTTAAATCTGGTGTTACTTTAGTATATAAACAGCTAAGATATGATACTAAGAATTCTATAATGTTAGACAGAAAAGACTAATACTGTAACCTACAACATAAACATCAAAATTGACCACAAACATTTTGGTCCAGCTTAAACAATCTTCTCCATCCAGGTAATACTACTACCCCTACCCCTGAGTCTATCCTCCAAAGACCTCCAGAAAATATTGCCAACACCTTCAACACCTTCTTTACGGAAACTATACAATCCTTTGCCAACCAACTAGGCCCCAACAACCTAGACCCTATTAACCCCATATCCAATACCCACCCATCCTTTAACTTTCAACCTGTACCAACATCATTTATCCGATCCTTAATCAAGAAACTGAAACCATCCACCCTTTCAGCAGACCTAGTCCTGGCTGAATATTTTCAAAAGGCTGCACATGCAATAGCGTATCCCATCTCAGTATTAATTAACTTACCATCTCTGAAGCATATATCCCCTCCATCCGGATAATTTCCTATGTAATTCCACTCCATAAAGGGGGTAACTCCACTGATCTATCAAATTACCGGCCCATCGCCATTCTGTCCCCTCTGGCTAAAATTATGGAAAAATGTATCCACAAGCAACTCCTTCATTACCTCAATTTGCACAATCTCCTTGCTCCCTGCCAGCATGGATTTAGACCCCACCATAGTACCACAACAGCCCTTCTATCCTTCTCTCAGAAAATAAATCAAATCCATAATAATAATAATATGCCCCACTCTGCTGTCTTTCTTGATCTATCTAAGGCATTTGATATGGTAAACCACCAGCTACTCATTCAAACACTAAAGCCTCTTGCCATAGACAGTCTAGCAATACGCTGGTTTCAGTCCTACCTAAGTGGCAGACAACAAGCTGTGCTATGGAAGGATAGCCTTTTTTCTCTACTGCCAGTCACCCTTGGAGTTCCTCAAGGGTCTATATTAAGACCTCTCCTATTTTCCATCTTCATTAATGACCTTCATATAGTCATCCCCAAAGTAAGATGACTCTACCCTAATCTGTTCTGCCACCTTCCCATTAGACCTGCAGACCTTAACCCAAAATACTTTCAATGTAGTAGAAAACTGGCTTGCTGACAGGTGTCTTCTATTGAATCCAAATAAAACAAAACTGTTACTCTTCACCCCCACCCAGAAAGCTACACTCCCATCATTTACCATAACATCTAATAATGGCAGAATAATTTCCCCAGAAAGTAATACAAAACTATTAGGTGTAATTGTTGATAATAACCTTAAGTTTGACGCTCACATCGACAAAACCATTAAAACAGTCAACAAAAAGCTAGGATCTCTATATAGAATTAAGGCATTTCTAACCCCATCTGCTAGGATAGTTATTGCCCGAACACATTTAATTTCAACTCTTCTTTATGCCTCCCCAATCTATACAAACCTGAGTAAATCTGACCTCAATAAACTCAATAGCTGCTACAATACCATAGCCAGATTTGCCACAGGCTCAGCATATAGAGCCCACCACTGTATTAATCTACGATCTCTAGGCTGGCTAGAGTTTCCCTTTCAAATCCAGTATATTCAATTAATAATAGCCCACAAAGTCCTCCATCAGCCCAAAACCACACCCATACTCAGAAATATAATTACCCATTACATTAACCTAAAAACTCTCCGGCCTTCTGACAAAATACTGGCACAAACTGTTAAATCTAAAAACTCAGCAGGTATCTCATTGTTTTGCAACTCTGTTGGAACAGTCTGGAATTGCCTCCCTGCCGAACTTACAGCAAACCAGACTATTAACCAATTTAAAACATCTCTCAAAAAATTCCTAAAAAGTCACTGGCTGTGCCCCTGTACCAACCCTGACTAACCAGCTTACCACTCTCCTCACTACCTGGCTATCTGTAAAATAGTCAATGTTTCAGACTTAGTCTCATTCTCATATGTATTGTACTACTGAATGACATGCTACCTTTTTCAGCCTTGTACCACTAAAAATGTCTAAGTTCAAACAAGAAAACTACAATGTTAAGTTTAAGTATGTATGCATTCCAAGTATGCATGTAATCCTATAATTCTGTACTGGTATCTGTATGTGACTCTATGAAACTGCAACTGTTTAACTCTTATGTAACTATCCACATGTGGAGCTTTTCTCCCCGGGCCTCCGCTGAAAATGGAATTGTGTCCAGTCGGACTATCCCGGTTAACAAATGTAAAATAAATAAATAAATAAATATTCTATACTAACTGCAGAATTAAGATACATGTATGTGTGTTCAGGTATTTTCAGGAGGAGTTGTTAGGTTATGTGTATTTAAAATACAGTATTCCCTTTGCATAAGTCTAGAAATGCAGCCATATTAAAGCAGGGTTCACAGTTTACATAAGCTTTCAATAAATCATTGAAAATAACCTTCAGTCAAGAATACCGATAAGAACAGAATGTGCTGTACATCTTGAGTACAAACACATCTTGCTTGTATACTACAAGGCTTGGGAAACCTAGGCTAAGGAGTCATGTAGAACTGGGTTTTGGTATTATTATAAAGAAATACTTCAGATACAGTTAGTGAAGTCAGTAAGTTAGTTCAGACTGACATACAGAAAAGATTAAAAGAATGTTTCAGTTGATATTATTGAGGAGAATCAGAATGCACCTGTAGAAACTTTAGATATATTTATTAGAACTGTTAATGTTAACCAGCACTCCAGAATTTCTACAGACTGTGATTGAAGACAGTATTTGGATATTTTTAAGCAAGCAGTAATGCCTGACGGGTTTGTGTTAATGTGTAATTAGCACCCACCCATTGGGTGTGCAGAGGGCCTCTACACCCCTGTAAGGGCATTAATTGCACATTAACACACACCCTATCAGTCATTATTTTGCTTAGATAATTGGCTATCTGTAAAATTGTTGCATGTTACTTGATTATTTATTTTAAGTACTATATTATTTTTATTTAACATTTGTTAATTGGGAAAGTCTGACTTGGAATGAGCCAATTTTCAGCAGAGGCCCAGGGAGAAATGCTCCAGGTGCATGTCCTTGTAACATGGGAGGAAACCCACATGAACACAGGGAGGACATGTAGACTCTGCACGGAAGGCACCCCAGCCAAGAATTGAACCAAAAACAACCTCTTACTGGGAGGTGACAACACTACCACTGCACCACAGCACCATCTAAATAGTGTGAAATAGTTCCTCCACCTAATGTTTCAAACTTGCTGTAGTACAAGTTAATGGTTCTGGGAAAAAGCATTTTACATCAAATATGTATAAAAAAATAATACAGTGCTTAAAAATAATAACCAAGTAAAACACAACAATTTTACACAGAGCCCATTCTGTCTCCCACACACACACACACACACACACACACAGTCTCCTCTGCTTTCATACATACACTCACTCACACACAATCACTCTCATTCTCAATATCTCACACAAACAGGCTCCTCTGTTTTCATAGAATCATTCACTCACACAAGACTGCTCTCTCTCTCTCAATCTTTGTCACATACACAGTCTCCTTTGCTTTCATACACACACTCACACAAACACAGTCTATCTCCATTTTTTGTTTTACATTTTACACCCAATAAACAGCAGAACTGCTGCTTAGTGAGTGTAAAACAATGGCTGCCATTATTCTTTTTATTTTGCAGTCTGAGCTCCACAGTAGCTTGATATGCTGCCATGAAGCGGCAGACTTTTTGTAAGTGGGCATTACTTGTACATCAGGGTGTTTATGTACAGTTTGCCCATTCTCTAACATCTAATAAACCCGTATTAACTAAATTATAGTGTTTTCAGAATACAGAATACATTCTGAAAAGTACAAAAGACTTGGACCATAAAGGGGAGACTGGCAACTGCTCAGCACAAGTTTGGGTAACAGATTAAGACTTTCATTCCAATCTCATTTCAGTTGCTTCTAGTTAAATGCAGTATACTACAGTCTTATTAACTATTTCATTTATCATCACAGCAACTTTCACTGATAAAACTGATCAGCACACTGCACCAGCAGTCTAACACTCTTACTCTGAAAAATACACATAGAACATACAGCAAGGAAAAGGCATATTTCCCATCATCCCTATTACATCTCATGGTGCATCTTTGATCAGTTGATCTGTTGATCAAATGGAATCACTTGAGCAGCTGTTAAACATACAGGTTTTGATTTATATGAAAAAACAGTATTTGTGTGTCTAAGGATAAATGAGAGACCACTCTACATATGTTTAGATAGGTGTACACATGTGTTGGGATGACACCGAGTGTCACAGACTTTATATACCTATGGAGCTGTATGGTGACACATATGCAACACAGTCTTGCTAACAGTGTGTCCATCCATGTGTACACAAAGGTGAGGACTGCCCTCCTTACATCTAGCATATGTTTTCTGATCAATATGGCAATTCTCAGACTGTGCACTTTGCTGTCACATAACACCTACCACCCACCCAGTTAGGCAGTGGACCACATGGGCACATGTAGGCACCAGAGTTCTAGGGAAATGCTTTTACTGTGTGCTGAATGCAGACATCAACATAAGTAGGTAAGGGTAGTGAAAGGACAGTGAAATGACCTGCTGCTTGCAGACAAGTCAACACTGGGTATGTAAACAGCAGCAATGTTACCCACAATCACATTATTGTACTTTCTAACAGGTCCAGCTGAGGCGCATGCTGTCTGCCGAAATCTAATGAGATGGATGCATTGCCTGGAGTTGGTGAAGACTGAGAATAGGTAACTATAATAGTCCAATAGTTTAGCACAGGATAGCTGAGGTTGGAAACTGCTTTGTATTTGCTGTTGTGCATGCTTGTGCCACCCCTCACAAATATGATGTTATATGTCACTGCTTACCTGCCTGCCAAACATGTTGCCTAACATATTTATATGTGCATAGACATGAATGAACATGCTTACAAAGGGATACTGACATGAGCAATACAAATGGGTTGCATATAGTCTACTACCACATGTTCCCTGCCCTCCTTCAGTCATGCAGTGGTAGGGTGTTGTAGGTGTTCAGCTTCCTGACTGACAGATGTGATGCTGTGGACAGAAACACATTTGTCACATAGGTATCTTTTGCAAATGCCTTTGTAGTCACTGCTTGACAGTTGTTGTTATTGACACAGGTATACTTATTTATAAGGCACATATAAGACTGCTATGGGCAAAGAGTAGCAAGCTGCTGTGCCTTTCATGCAAACTCATATTAAGTTCCTGCCCATAACACCTGCACTGTGTGTAGTTTGAGCAGCCAACACCATGCTGTATAGCATTCTGGCACTTAAGTTGCCACTGCATGATAACCACAGTCTCAGAAATCTTGCTGTCTCTGGCAAGTGTTGTTGAAAATTAAGTCTTATATTAAGCTCTCCATTTAGGGGTTAAAGCCTCTGCCACCTTTCTTATACCTGTCAGCACTGTGTGGTTTATAGGTGTTTCTGTACTAGGACACAGGATGGCCACTGCTGGAAGGTGATCTTACATAATGTTATACTGTTTTTCATACTATTCTTATGAAATATACTTGTGCAACCTCTTTACAGCCCAGGCAGGATTTCTTCCTTGTATCTGTAGCATCCTGAGGCATATCTGTGGACCTTTCTTTGCAGACTGGATATACCCAATATAAGGTGAAAAATATCTGTGTAGCTGTACACAGTGCCTTTACTTTTCTACTTGCATGCATCATGTCAGGGATATGTGTGACTTGCAATTTATATCACATCTCACATGCTATATGCATGTATTCTAACCAGTAATGTTTATATGGCATTGCTGTGCACTGTGTCTGGCTACGTCTTCTTGGGTATACTTGCTGCATGTGTTGACTGCACCAGGCTGGCAAGGATGAGGCATTTCATTCTAGCTAGGAGGGAACTCATATAGCACATTGCAATGTATTGGGTTGCACATATGCTGATACATACACTGACATTTTAAGTGTGTTGCTGGCCATAGGGCCTACGGACATGAATGCATTCTGTCCATGCAAGTCTACTATGTTCTATCATGTCTATGTAGTGTCACTGACATCTCACATATGCTTGCTGCACACCTTTCCCATGCTGTATGCCATTATATTAGTTTGTTAATACACATAGTGGTGCACTACAGAGTAGTACTTATTGGAGTCATGTGTTATGCATGCTGCAGTGCTCCTCTCACATATGACACTACTTTGATAGCACTCTCAGGCATGTCACAGTCTGCTGTATGTACCAGGTATGGGAAAACAGCCAACTTGTCACGGACATTGACAAAGAGGTGTCATGGCACTGAAATTATGCTTATGTTGGTACCGCTTTACACATTCCCATACAGCCTGCATCTACAAATGTGCTTCACTGGTGACTACACATAACTCACCTGCTGAGTAATGGGAGATTGCCCCACCCTAACATACAGTAGTGGCATTGCCTTTACCACATATGACATATTATATATACACAGGTACATTGCTAGTCATGACAAGATACATGTCTGCCTCTTCAGAACACTTGTTTACATTTTCAGGCTGCAACCTGTAGCTTTATATGACAACCACAATATCAAAATGAGGCACCATTAACACAGTGGTTCATGACTACATAGACTGTTGCCCATTGTTGTTGATGCTGCCTGCTGCATGTCCACAACAGGCTGCTCCATTTGTGCAGGCCTGCATTCTTGCCTGAAAATGTTGTACCACTGCATCACAATGTTCACATCTGCATGCTGCAGTGCAACTCATAGAAGCGCCCATGCACATTGTAGGCTGCCTTTATGTTTGTTCTTCAGAAGTGTGGTCAGTGGTATACAAACCACCTTCACTGAATGAACAGTAGTCCAGCATATCTGACATGTTGCTGATGTGTACATGCAGAGAGTATCACTGCTTGGTACCATCTCCCCTTAAGCCACCCCTTCCCATGTATACACACAGGACACAACATGCACTGCTTTGATACACTTATCTTGTGTTATATCTCAACCCGGGTTGTATCTCACTTGATGTGAACTGCACAGTATATGTGAGTGTTGGTGTGACATAGGGAGGTCTTATGGGATCCACAAATAGCTACACCATGTTGTCACTGTTGCATTGTGTGAACACATCTTTCCATGCCATGTTGACAAGCCATGTGCATACAACTCCTCCATATTGCTATACCTTTTGTATGACTGTGGGAGTAATGTGTTGGAAGCTCTGTGGGATAGTGTAGTAATTGTTTGCTTGCACGTGTTTATGCTCAATGTGTATCCTGACTTAGCCTATGACAATAACAAAAACAATACATAACAATGTCATAGTGAACAGAAGTAAACTTTATTAATTACTGATGTGTAAGATTGGTTCCTCCAGTTAAAATGATTTCATCAGTTTAACACCAAGCCGCATTACTCTCCTTAATGTAATGAAGGCCTTTGTGATACCATATGTTTTAAGACAATAGTCAAGAAGATGCAGATGGTCCCAAAGAACTATATATACACACGTGTATGTGCAAAAAATCAATGCAAACAGCAATACAAAAAAATCACAGCCATCTTTTTTGAAAATGTCAAAATACAAATAAATGTCTGTGTATAAATCATTTTTGCAAATTTTGTTACTTTATTAGAATAATATCATAAGGACATCTGCTGGTAAAAGTAAATAAACCAACAGACTGGAATATCTCAGTATTGCTAATAAGAATCATTAACACAGGAGACAATGGTTCTACTGTATTTATTATCTATTTTTTTCATGCTTATTGAAAATATGATGCATAACAACAAGAGGTAAGTTCTCTAAATTTTAAAAATGACTGTAAAGAAAAATGATGCCACAGTAAGATATAGAATGCTTATTTAAGGTGTCAGATAGTTTTTTACACCTAATTCCACTTAGATTTCATTGATATGTATTTTAAAAAAGCCTCAAAGTCTGGCCACTGTAGAATAGTCCATGCATACACTGGACTAAATAAACAGCTGGTGGAACATGTAATTAATGCATTTCATTTTCAATCACTACAGTGCAATTTGTTGTTGTTTGTGTTACTACTTTTATTCACTGCACACACTAAGGCAAGTCAATGTGGTCCTACAGTGTACTTGTTCCTACAAGAACAACTACATATGTGGCACTGTTTGCATAGATGTTATTCATATCTAAGTATATGTTTCATCTTGGACTGCATACTTTCTGTGACATTTACTGTGCAGTTGAAGAGTTGTATAATATTAATGCTGCTATGTTGCAAATAATTCTGATGTCTTTTCTGCTGACAATACATTATTGTAAATAGATTTCTCACTACAGGACAGTCTACCTGTTGGGAAGACAAGGTGGCAGTGACATACCCTCCATGAATCATCATCAAGAGTGACACCAAGAAGCAGGAACCAGCAGCACCAGCTATGCTGTAGGACATCATGGTTGGTCATGCTGCTGCTGTTCATAAAGGTGAGGATGTCAACTTCATAAAGAATATGTGACAGTCAGTTCATGACATGTTTTGGGAGAATATGCCTACCTTTTTCCAAGATGGCTTTGTAGAAACTGCCAACAAGAAGCAGCAGGTCTTCGTGTGGCTGCTTTTCTGTCATTATCAGTGATGGTTTGTCCTGCCAAGAGGAGCCGTCTTAGGAGTAGATATTGTCCCTTTGCTACCTTCCCCATATCTTTCTTCCATGCATTTGTTTGCATGTCATTCTCCATCTGCTTATGGACTGACATTCATTGTTGTAGGGATACCAATGCAGTGCTGAATGTAGGTGAAGAACACATGTTGTATGTGCCTTTCTTATCACTAGTGAAATAACAATTTCAATTTCACTTTGTATACATGCATGTGAGTGCTGTTATGCCACCCTTTATTTTGCATTGTTGTATGCGCAGTGTAGCTTAGTGTAGTATACATGTAGCCTTTGATGTACATTGCTCCATTTAATAGTTGTATTGCTGAAATGGTGTATCTCAGGCATGCTACTCAATGACTTCTAACTATACATATCTGAGATGAGTGCCACAACACTCCACAGCTGTTATTTGTGATGGTACAGCTAAAGTGCAGTGCTATCACTATACTGCTGTTCATATTCATTTATTCTGCATTGTGCTGCCTCTCTGTATACCCTGAAACTTGTGTAGTTCCTGTGTTGCATATCAGTGGCTGTGTGCTGTCACTGGGCAGAAATAAGATGTTTGGGTATGCCTGCTGTTATTGTCACAGTTTGGTTGTTCTTGGTGATGCTGTTCTTGCTATGTTCTTGCTATGTAGCAGGCCATATGTTGGCTTTGTTCATATAACACACGAGTCACATGTTTACAGATAGGGTAATACACACACCTGTGATGTGCTGCATGTCACAGACAGCCATGTTTCCTCCACAAACCTATATTCACCTGAGAATTTCATTACCATACAGCATATATATTGTGTTGTCCTCCATGTACCGCTCCCATTCTATGCTACATGTGTTCTTAGCAAGTAGTCCAGCATGGCAGAAACATACTGTTATATATCATAATATTTACCATAAATAGCCATAGAGGCTTTGAGTAAGTGAATGGAAACATGCATGCATGCATGCATACATGCTCTTGACCACATCTGCACTGTGCAGCAGAGAGCATCCATCAAACAAAACCCTCATACAACCAGTGCCCTAGTGACCACAACTGTACTGCACAACAGAGGTCTATATAAATTGCCAGCACAATGGATGTGTCACTTCCATTGGGTACTCTGCACAAACCAGCCCTGTATGTCTGTGTTATGCTTGCCTATTTCATTCTGTTGTCAGCTTAGAAGTGGTCACATACGAGTACATTACCTTATCAGTGATACCAGTCTACCTCCTCTCTTGTACTATGTTTTATTATGTGTAATTTTTTTTCTAAACTTGTGTGCTGCATGTTATACAGTCCACGTATGCATAGTTACAAATGCACTGTATCAACATGTCTACCTTCCACTACCTTGCGGAGCATAGGTCATACCTTACCTCATTTCTCATGTACTACTGGGGACATATGTGGTATGGCATGATTGTCTGACATATGCATCTCTGCTCATGACCTCATAGTTACCATTGTGTGACATGTATAGGGGAACAGTGTCTTATCCACATGTTGTGTGCATTATTACACATGCAGGCATATATTGTGCACCAGTATCTGCATGCAACATCACGGTAGTGCATCATGCATGGCTAGTGTATTCCCATTGCGCAATTTGCCATGGTCTCCTATTCTAAGTCCTGTTATTGTAATGCTAGAATGACTGCACCAGAGTCATGATGTCCTACCATATTTAAAATATACCACATTACACAACCATATCCCTTACATTACTGTCACAGAAGGTTGCATCACAACCATCTGGCCTGTGATGACTTTCCCTGTAATTTCTACTTCACTGATGGTCTTCCCATGCAGTGGCACTCATGGTCCTGCTGTTTCTTTTGTCCACTGTGCAGGGTGATGTTTCAGCACACTTTGTTATACTGTAGCAAGTGTAGTGGGTGTTGCATCCTACAGTGTTTTATGATTTCATATATGGTATGACTGAGTTATGTGTGTTTAACTATAGTGACAAGCACCCTTATAGACATATCCTTTATTATGACTGTTACATATGTGTACATGTTTAACAGCTGCCCATGGTGAATGATTGCCATCACCAGCTCAGTGGCATACATATGTTTACCTGAGTATTTAGCCTGCCATCCCATATCAAACTGCCTTTTGTTTTCTATACTTGTACAACACTCAGGGACATCCCTTACACTTCCCAAGTTGGATTATCCCAACATGAGTGGAACAAACCCTAACCTATGGGTAACTGCCCAAGAGTGACTATGGCTTTAATAGCAGATGCATATAATAGTACATAGCCCATATCATTACACAGTCACCATATTACATATATTGGGGACTGTTACCTTGTTCATTGTGTGTGTGTGTGTGTGTGTGTGTGTGTGTGTGTGTGTGTGCGTGCGTGTGTGTGTGTGTGTGTGTGTGTGTGTGTGTGTGTGTGTGTGTGTGTGTGCGTGTGAGTGTGTGTGTGTGTGTGTGTCTCTGTATTTTCATATAAACTGTTGACCATACCAGAGACATTATAATGTGCCTATACTCGTATACCCTCTTGTATCATATAACCAGGCAGTATTGGTTTGTACCATTGTACCTATCTTTGCCAGCACAGGTCTGTGATGTACAGCTGCCATGTTACTCACCCCATTTTCCCATTTATTCACTTGTCATAACTGCACACGTTGCCAGTAATACACATTATGTACTATTGCATTATCATCATATGTGGGCACATTTGTGCAGCAACTCTGGAGTGATGTCAGTATTTGTCCATATTTTCCTTATTCTCACCAGTGTCATTCCATAAGTATCTGTATTTGACATTCTCTGCCTTTTTGACCATGTCCATGTTTACCATGATATTCTGTACTTGACCTTTTCTCCACAGAACTATCTGGACTGTGGCATCTTCGTGGCATGTATATTCAGCTGTTGGCACCACTGGACTTCCTGCAGTACCTTACACATTGTGCACTTGCATACCCCATTTGCATTAGTATGGACCCACACATGTTATGTTTTCCATTACTGGCCTTCCTGCATCACCGTTCACTGCATGTCTGATATGTCAGTTTACTGTGGCAACATATATCTGTTCATCAGCTATGTACCAGCTGTTTCATGAGATTGGATTAAATGTTACTTGTTTGGTCATGCCATTTGTGATATTTTTCAATAATGGGAGCATAAGTCAGGCACATACATGATTACCCAGCTTTTGTTTTCATTGCTTTTTCCTTCGCATCTCAAATGCAGTCTCATCTGCCTGTGTGTTATCTGTCCTTATACATTCATCCCTGTGTAGTTTACCTCTTTGTCATTGTCCTGTCATATGTCATCTGTGTTCTAGGTTCCTTACTATCTCACTAATCCTATCCTGTGCACATACTCCTACCTAGCACCTCCTTTCTCACCAACTCTAAGACCACATAACAGTGGAGAAAGAGGCAATGTCCTGTGTCAATGAATTCTGTTTTGGTGAACATACTTCAAACATTTCAGATTTGTTGAAACTATCTTTGGTAACCTATCCAAATGTCTACCTATTTATGTGATAGTCATTGTATATATTTTTCTCTCTCACATACCCGCATACATTCTTCAATATATTCTTTGCTGTATTATTATATTTACATGTTACAGCTGAACATTTATTAATGAGTTCTGCTCTATTTTTCTGATTTCCCAATAATAAATGTTTTTTTCACACTCTGTTATCTGTCTGTGCTTGTTTGGTTGGATTTGTGTTTCTATCTATCTACCTCAATCTATATTGATAGATGCAGATGTAGATGATTAAAGAGTGACAGAGAGGGAGAAAGAGCCTAGAATAATGCATTTTTTGTTTTTTGTCAGTGAAAAGTTCACCCGATTTAAGGTGAAGAAAATAATGGCTTTACCCAGAAGTTTTAAAATGCAAGGTAAATAATAAGCTTCCTGCCAGTAGAAACATGTAAATATTATAGATTTACTGTACCACCAGACATATAAATCATGTAAAAGATGCATTGCTCTAAATAAAGGAAGGCCAGCTTAAATGATACTAGGGCCAAGAATTAATAACTAAATGTCATGTACTGGCAGATGTAGACGAGATTCTGAAGCTAATGTTTATGGCAACCCTGTGAATGTTACACTGTAATTAATTAAGAGACAGCAGACCTGCTGAGGCAGTATGTAGCACAAAGGTATAAACATTCAAGAAATAACAATTATGGTCTAAAACTTTGCAGTTTGGGAAAAATAAAGAAGCAATGGCAAATGGTTTTACTTCATTAAAATTTTAAATTAAATGCTAACAAAACTTGGCAAGATGGCAGAGCAATGTTTGGAAGGCTACCAAACAGATGAAATGATTATTTTCACTTTATTTTATGCAGTGTGCTGAAATATCTTAGCACTCATTGCAAATAAGGAAGATGCCATTTTAGTTAACAGTAATGACACTTCTTACCATTTTTGCTGATAAGAAGTGATGTTATTTAAAAACAATTTAACTATTTTTCGGTGTTAAAGAGATATCTGTTTAAGGTACAAAATGGTTTGTACTATTATGTTGCTAATTGTCGAGGAGATGCATTTGGTAGAGTAATTATCATGTTCCCTGATACAGAGAATAGTTGACAATGTAAAATGTCAATTTCTATGGCAGTTGACAGCAGCAGTAATAAGTTAAAGTTGAAAGGTTGCAAAATAGAGTGCATGCTTGTTTTTAAGCATGTGGTCTACGTGTGTGTGTGTGTGTGTGTGTGTGTGTGTGTGTGTGTGTGTGTGTGTGTGTGTAAGAATGTTTGGGTGTGTTTTTTTAATTATTTGGAATGCAAATCACTATGCAAATTATTGAAGCCATCGTATGCCTACTGCCTTTGTGAAGAAACATTTTTTTAAGCTTCTGTTTGTGTGCTTCAGTAGTGGAAACAAGTCTGTCATAATGAATGAAAAGATTGTAAATGTTTTTTTGAGCAGATTTATTGGAAAATAGTCACACTATTAAAACCTGGAAACAATGGAGCAAACAGCAATAAGAAAATCCAAAACTGTTTTAATGTAAGCGTTTTCGGCTCGGACATTTCCAAGCCTTCATCAGACAAAACAGTTAATTACAGGAAACACTCAATTAAATATCTTCATCAATTAAGTTCTTAATTAAACTTTAAAGGAATAGTATTAAAATAAAGTGTCTTCCTTAAAGATGAATATAAGATATATACGAAGAAACATTAAAAATAACATTGACTAAATATACATGGTGGGGTTAAAACAAAACAATCAAGTGAATGAAATTAATTGTTAATTATATTATTTTATATATACAATATTCATCTTTAAGGATGACACTTTATTTTAATACTATTCCTTTAAAGTTTAATTAAGAACTTAATTGATGAAGATATTTAATTGAGTGTTTCTTGTAATTAACTGTTTTGTCTGATGAAGGCTTGGAAAGGTCCGAGCCGATAGCGCTTACATTAAAACAGTTTTGGATTTTCTTATTGCTGTTTGCTCCATTGTTTCCAGGTTTTAAAAGTTTTTAGTTTTTTTGGAAGTTTTCTGTTTGGGTTATGGCTACTGGAAACGGAGCTAGTTCACAGCTTTTGTTTGACGAGAATGACAATTCCGAACATGGTTCGGCAAACAGGAAAGGTTCACAAACGCAAGAAACCAGATAAAAAAACAAAGAAAGCAGGCACTTTGAGGTAGTAAGTCCGGAAACACAAAATAAGTGTTTTCTTAAAATAGTCGCTCACTCGTTAAAACCAGGTCAACAAGAACCTGTAACTGGCATTCCAGACCTAAAAAAGAGCACAGAAACTCGAAGACTTAACAGAGGATTTAATAGACAATAAAATACAAGCGTTTTCGCTGTAGCCAAAGCTGCATCTTCTTCAGAGGTAAATTTTAAAAGAGCACCAAAAGCAGTGCTTTTAAAATCACGTCAAATACGTGATACAAATTACTAAAACAATTTTTAAAAACAAACACACCACATAAAATACAACACTTACATTTCTAATATACTATAATGTCCCTACAAATAAGGAAGTGTAGCAATTAATACTAGTTAAAAAACAAGAAACCACATATTATATGGAGAATTCCGCTTAAAATTATTAACTCAAGAGACACACGGAAAAACGCAGTGTCCCCTGTGCTGTAATAACTACAAAGCAGCAGCATAATGGAAATAAAAACAGAATGCTGCAGTAATGTGGTTTCACTAATATAAACATTTCCAAAAGCTTGATGTAGTACACTAGTTACATTGTACTATAATCACTAAGAATGTGAACCTGTTAAAGGTCAAATTGTTCAACATCCATAAAAAATAGCAACTTAGAAACTAGTGTCTTTATCAAATTACAAGTCTTTTAAGCAGGATTACCTTTACAGTTACCGGTTAAACCTTAAATGTTAGTTTAGTGAAGTGCAAAGTTGTAGAAGTGAACTACTATCAGGAGTAGGCCAGTAAAAGTTAAATAGTGAATCTAAGAGTACTTATTCTAATAATGAATGTTGGCTTTATAACCAAGTCAACGTCTATAACTCTTCATTTTTAATACACATGCAATATTGCAATGTTCATTTAAACCTGGAAAAGAAAAGGAGTCCAATAATAGCTGCCATTCGAGTTCTCTATTTTCTAAATATAGTGAAACTGGTCCTCCTCTTTCTGGTTTAAGGACTTGATCTATAGCCATGAACTGGAAGCTATGTCCTTCATTCTTAAATATGTGTTTAGCTAGTGCGTTCTCTTTATTCATTTTTCTGATAGCATACGAGTGCTCGTATACCCCGTCTTGTAGTCTTCTATCAGATTTACCTATATAGAAGGCTTGGCAGCAATTACATGTTGCCAAATAGACTATAGATCTGGATTCACAATTCAGTTTGTGGTTTATTTTAAATTTCCTTTCATGGATTGTAAAAGAGTTTGCTACACGTACGAAGTGGCAGTAGTTACATGCACCACACTGGAATAATCCTTTATTTTTTGTTGTCCAGTTAGATGCCTTAGATCTTTCCAAAATTGATTTCAAGTTGTTACCCCTTCTATATATAATCTTAGGTTTAAGTCCCAGCTTATCCAGTAGTTGTTCATTATTAGAAATAAAATACCAGTTTTTATATAGTATAAACTGTATACTCTTAGAGTCTATACTAAATGTGGTGATAAAACTGCTAGCCATACCCTGTCCAAATGTGTTGATAGTATTAGACAAATTAATGTCTAAACCCTCAGTGCAGGTGCATATATTTGTCTCATCTGCATTATCAAGTGGTAAGTCATTTCTGTGTGGTAAAAGAGGTGGATATTGGCCGTTAAGCCTTTTACTAATTACCTCTTCCAGAATCTTGTTAAATAAGTCAGTCGGGTAATCTCTGTTAGTGAACATATTTTTCAAAGTCTCACATTCACTCAGAAACAGTTCCTCTCTGCTACACATTCTTGATGCTCAAATTATTTGCCCCTTAATAATAGCTTTCTTTTGTTTAAAAGGGTGACAACTTTTGAAGTGTAGTAAGGAGTTACAGTAAGTTGGCTTCCTATATATATTGGAGAAAAATTCGCCCCTAATAACATCTTTAATTAACTTAATACCTAGGTAGTCAATTTCTAGTTCTGAAAAGTTTGATGTAAATTTCAAAAAAGTAGTAGTGCCATTGATTGAACTGACAAAGCTCTTGGCGGACGTACTATCTCCATCAAACAAGATGAAGATGTCATCCAGGTACCTAGTATAAAACTTAACTTGTCCCATTCGGTCAACATCATTGAGTATGTAGTTTTTCTCCCAGTATGCCATGAAAAGATTAGCAATGCTGGCCCCACAAGGGGACCCCATTGCCACTCCCTGTTTCTGTAAATAATATTTACCATTAAAGGTGAAAAAGTTAGATGTTAAGATGATGTCAAGTAGTTGAGAAATAATGTCTATCTCTTTTCTCGGGGCTTTCAATTCAATTAGCATAAGAGTAATCCATTCTATTGCTTCAATATGTGGGATCGATGTATAAAGGTCAATGACGTCTATAGAGAGAAAATTAAAAGTATTACTATATTCTACTTTGTATATTTTCTCCAAAAAGGACCAAGAATCTTTACAAATTTGAGTGACATTCTTCAGGTATTTACACAAAATATTGTCTACAATTGGGCACAGGGGTATGTAAGGGAAATGCGGCTATCAATAAGAGCACGTAAGGGTGGATTAAACAAGTCTTTATGAATCTTAGGGATCCCAAAAATCACAGGTGTTTTGGACATAGTGATGTCTATATAGTTATATGTGTCCAAATCAATGTTCCCACTTATAAATAGGTCCCTAAAATAACCTCTATTCCTAGAGTGTGAGATATTCATTTCATTCAAAGATGAGAAGCTATAAGCAGGACCACCTAAGATAGACTCCATCTTGTCAACATATTTATAGTTGTCGAAAATGGCAAGGCCACCACCCTTATCCGGTTTAAGCACTCTAACTGGAGCTCTACACAGTTTTTCAAGTGCCAATAGTTGCTCCTCTGAGGCATTGTATTTAACATGACTATTCTGTGGAAAAGTAGAGCTAGTCATAAATCTAAGGTCAAGTTCACAAATGTTTTCAAACAGTAACAAACCAGTGTGTAAAGGTGGATTGAAAGTGCTTGCTAGTTTGCGCTGTTAAAACTAGCAAGCACTTTCAATCCACCTTTACACACTGGTTTGTTACTGTTTGAAAAAATTTGTGAACTTGACCTTAGATTTATGACTAGCTCTACTTTTCCACAGAATAGTCATCTTAAATACAATGCCTCAGAGGAGCAACTATTGGCACTTGAACAACTGTGTAGAGCTCCAGTTAGAGTGCTTAAACCGGATAAGGGTGGTGGCCTTGTCATTTTCGACAGCTATAAATATGTTGACAAGATGGAGTCTATCTTAGGTGGTCCTGCTTATAGCTTCTCATCTTTGAATGAAATGAATATCTCACACTCTAGGAATAGAGGTTATTTTAGGGACCTATTTATAAGTGGGAACATCGATTTGGACACATATAACTATATAGACATCACTATGTCCAAAATACCTGTGATTTTTGGGATCCCTAAGATTCATAAAGACTTGTTTAATCCACCCTTACGTGCTCTTATTGATAGCCGCATTTCCCTTACATACCTCTGTGCCCAATTGGTAGACAATATTTTGTGTAAATACCTGAAGAATGTCACTCAAATTTGTAAAGATTCTTGGTCCTTTTTGGAGAAAATATACAAAGTAGAATATAGTAATACTTTTAATTTTCTCCCTATAGACGTCATTGACCTTTATACATCGATCCCACATATTGAAGCAATAGAATGGATTACTCTTATGCTAATTGAATTGAAAACCCCGAGAAAAGAGATAGACGTTATTTCTCAACTACTTGACATCATCTTAACATCTAACTTTTACACCTTTAATGGTAAATATTATTTACAGAAACAGGGAGTGGCAATGGGGTCCCCTTGTGGGGCCAGCGTTGCTAATCATTTCATGGCATACTGGGAGAAAAACTACATACTCAATGATGTTGACCGAATGGGACAAGTTAAGTTTTATACTAGGTACCTGGACGACATCTTCATCTTGTTTGATGGAGATAGTACGTCCGCCAAGAGCTTTGTCAGTTCAATCAATGGCACTACTACTTTTTTGAAATTTACATCAAACTTTTCAGAACTAGAAATTGACTACCTAGATATTAAGTTAACTAAAGATGTTATTAGGGGCGAATTTTTCTCCAATATATATAGGAAGCCAACTTACTGTAACTCCTTACTACACTTCAAAAGTTGTCACCCTTTTAAACAAAAGAAAGCTATTATTAAGGGGCAAATAATTCGAGCATCAAGAATGTGTAGCAGAGAGGAACTGTTTCTGAGTGAATGTGAGACTTTGAAAAATATGTTCACTAACAGAGATTACCCGACTGACTTATTTAACAAGATTCTGGAAGAGGTAATTAGTAAAAGGCTTAACGGCCAATATCCACATCTTTTACCACACAGAAATGACTTACCACTTGATAATGCAGATGAGACAAATATATGCACCTGCAATGAGGGTTTAGACATTAATTTGTCTAATACTATCAACACATTTGGACAGGGTATGGCTAGCAGTTTTATCACCACATTTAGTATAGACTCTAAGAGTATACAGTTTATACTATATAAAAACTGGTATTTTATTTCTAATAATGAACAACTACTGGATAAGCTGGGACTTAAACCTAAGATTATATATAGAAGGGGTAACAACTTGAAATCAATTTTGGAAAGATCTAAGGCATCTAACTGGACAACAAAAAATAAAGGATTATTCCAGTGTGGTGCATGTAACTACTGCCACTTCGTACGTGTAGCAAACTCTTTTACAATCCATGAAAGGAAATTTAAAATAAACCACAAACTGAATTGTGAATCCAGATCTATAGTCTATTTGGCAACATGTAATTGCTGCCAAGCCTTCTATATAGGTAAATCTGATAGAAGACTACGAGACAGGTTATATGAGCACTCGTATGCTATCAGAAAAATAAATAAAGAGAATGCACTAGCTAAACACATATTTAAGAATGAAGGACATAGCTTCCAGTTCATGGCTATAGATCAAGTCTTTAAACCAGAAAGAGGAGGACCAGTTTCACTATATTTAGAAAATAGAGAACTCGAATGGCAGCTATTATTGGACTCCTTTTCTTTACCAGGTTTAAATGAACATTGCAATATCGCATGTGTATTAAAAATGAAGAGTTATAGACGTTGACTTGGTTATAAAGCCAACATTCATTATTAGAATAAGTACTCTTAGATTCACTATTTAACTTTTACTGGCCTACTCCTGATAGTAGTTCACTTCTACAACTTTGCACTTCACTAAACTAACATTTAAGGTTTAACCGGTAACTGTAAAGGTAATCCTGCTTAAAAGGCTTGTAATTTGATAAAGACACTAGTTTCTAAGTTGCTATTTTTTATGGATGTTGAACAATTTGACCTTTAACAGGTTCACATTCTTAGTGATTGTAGTACAATGTAACTAGTGTACTACATCAAGCTTTTGGAAATGTTTATATTAGTGAAATCACATTACTGCAGCATTCTGTTTTTATTTCCATTATGCTGCTGCTTTGTAGTTATTACAGCACAGGGGACACTGCGTTTTTCCGTGTGTCTCTTGAGTTAATAATTTTAAGCGGAATTCTCCATATAATATGTGGTTTCTTGTTTTTTAACTAGTATTAATTGCTACACTTCCTTATTTGTAGGGACATTATAGTATATTAGAAATGTAAGTGTTGTATTTTATGTGGTGTGTTTGTTTTTAAAAATTGTTTTAGTAATTTGTATCACGTATTTGACGTGATTTTAAAAGCACTGCTTTTGGTGCTCTTTTAAAATTTACCTCTGAAGAAACTGCAGCTTTGGCTACAGCGAAAATGCTTGTATTTTATTGTCTATTAAATCCTGCGTTGTCTTCGAGTTTCCGTGCTCTTTTTTAGGTCTGGAATGCCAGTTACAGGTTCTTGTTGACCTGGTTTTAACGAGTGAGCGACTATTTTAAGAAAACACTTATTTTGTGTTTCCGGACTTACTACCTCAAAGTGCCTGCTTTCTTTTTTTTTTTAAACAGGAAAGGTTCACAGCACGAGGATGCCATCGGTAATCTGACTGCATTGGTTGAAGTGCTTCTAGGGCGAGTTGAAGCACTTTCACAAAAAGTTGACGCTACAGTTTGTGGGGCTAACCATGTTCCTGTTACTAATTCGCAAAGAAGTAATATGCCTAATGGATCTATATTAAACAACGGACCAGCGTTTCCAATTCGGACAGCATTGCCATCAAGTTACACCGCCAGGGTCACTCTGGCTTCAACCTCTGCCACCGGAACAGCTGATTCAATCCAGCCAGGTCAAGGTAATGCGACTCCTTGTAATAACGGAACTGTTTCTCGCACTTATTCACACACACACACACACACACACACACACACACACACACACACACACACACACGCACACACACGCACACACACACACACACACACACACACACACACACACACACACACACACACGCACACACACACACACACACACACACACACACACACACACACACACACCTGGGAAGGCTGGCACAGGTTTACTACCTATGTCCCCTTCTGCCAAGACTATAAGGTAGTTATCACTGCCACCAGCCATGTCCTTATCAGCTACTTTAAGACCCTTAATAAAGGGTGTCTAATCATACTGTGTAATGTTACTATCAATACGTATGGTAGTTTGATCAAAAGCAAGGCTATTAGGAGCGGCCCAGAGTGTCACCAAATAAATATGAAAGTACTCTCAGAACTTAAATATTTCTCACAAATATCAGCTGCAATGAAAGGTTTAAATATATTTCATAATAAATAATAAAAGAACAAGAAAATACTCAGTATATAATCACAGTGACATCAGAGTTCAAAATCACAGGAAATATTTAAAACAATATCACAGGACAGTTTCAAATAAATAAAGAAAAACAACTAAAATCAAGCTTTGCTATATTCCTAAGTATATCTAGGGAATTACTATATCCTAATTAACTTACTTACAGAGTAAATGAGGAAGACGTGATGAGTGCAGCTGGTAGCATTTAGCACCTACCTGTAAAAATACATAAACAAGGGCTTTTCTTAGATCTAAGGCAGAACATGGAAGTCATAAAACAATAAACATTTCCAAGACAATACAAAAAAAACTTCTAGTTATAGACATTGTGTCTGTTACTGCACTTAAACTGAAAGATAAAATCCTTTTATTACAAGGTCATAAAGTAATTTAATTTAAACTATTTTTCTGAGGTCATCCTCTTGTGTTTCCCCTGTTAAAATATATACATTTAAATAGTCACAATACTGTATATACATTTCTGTTCTTTTCCAGTAAGGTACACTGTAGTTACATCTTTTAAGCTCAGTACTTTGTAAACCCTTTTCAACACATACTTCTGTACAAGCAGTTTGATATACATATAACATATAGTTCTAACGCATTTGTAACACAAGTATATGAAGCATGTTGAGATTCAAAAATTACACATAATTATTTACAAATTCCAGATAGCTGGGCTGGCATTATGTACTTTGATGACATTTAAACCTCCCTTGAAGACTCAAGCTAGCTTTTTAAGTGACCCTTGAAAAACTTTGCTTGAGAGGGATAGGCCTATTAGGGAATACATTACCCCATTTCCTGTCTTGAGAGCCCATCTGCATTGGCATTGCTAACCCCACTGCGGTGCTGCACTGTCATATCATATGCCTGCAATCCCAGGCTCCACCTTAGTATCTTAACATTTTGCTGACTGGCTTGATGTAGCCATGTTAAAGGATTGTGGTCTGTAACTACAGTGAATTTCCTTCCATACAGATATTGCTGAAGTCTCTGCAGTGCCCACAGTTGGCTAGACATTCCTTTTCTGCAGCTGCATTGCATTCCTCCCTGGGTTGGAACCTATGACTGAGATATTCTACTGGGTGCTCGTCCCCCTCTGAGAAGGTCTGGCTGAGTAAAGCCCCCACCCCAATGTTTGAAGCATCGACCTCCACAACAAATTGTTTGTTGTAATCTGGACTGGCTTACACAGGGGGTCCTCCCAATGTTCCTTTAAGGTTCAGGAATACCTGCTCTCCTGTTGTGGTCTACACTACCTTATCTGGCTTGTTTTTTCCTTGTCAGGTATGAGAGGGGAGCAGCTATGATACTATAACTGGGGGAAAACATTCTGTAGTACCCTGCTGTCCCTAAGAATGCCCTCACCTGCTTTTTGGTAACAGGAACAGGCCATTCCTGAATGGCTTCCACTTTGGCATGTTCTGGCCTGATCTTACTACTCCACACTCTATGTCCCAGGTACGAGACCTCTGTCATTCCCATCTGACATTTACTGGGCCAGAGGTGGGGCATCACACTATGTATAAATCATTATCTAAGATCCATCATTTGGAGCTTTTCTCCCTGAACCTCCACTGAAAAGGGGAATCTGTGCCCAGTCAGACTTTCCTGGTCAACAAATGCAATAAATAAATAAATAAATAATACCCTATAAATCAGGATGAACAATATTTGCTTACTGCCTGGCCCTCTGGTATTTGAAGGTAACATGTTGACATTGTTCCAGTATGTAGCATTGCCAGTGGTACAAGACACAATCTCCATCTAATAGCAGTACAGCACAAAGACAGAAACATACACTGACATTGTACCATTCAGGTCTAGAGCTATGCCATTGAAAAGAGATACAGCATAGGTCTGAAAGTTGTTCTAATCTGCATCAGCTGGTAATAGAGCTCTGAATATTTCCAGCATATGACAGTATCATTGATTAAAGAGAAGCGAAAGAGTCTGAAAACTGTCCTTCACCCTGACAGTGGCATAATGTGCTATCAACAATAACATGGGTGTGCTAGCAACTGGAAGAAAACACTATTTAAAATGATATGGTTACATATTCAGAGCTAAAAGAAACACTACAGTGTATCTATGAAGCTTCTTGCCATTATGGAGTGCTTCAAAAATTTCTGTACTACTGCCATATTATATATCACACATGATCAATCAAAAGTTTCATATGATAAATCCTAAGTTGGTTACATTTGACAATTGCAGTCTTGATATACAATTCTGTGTGTGAAACATGTAGAAAGTAAGAAATAAAATTAGTTTTTTTGTTCTTTTATAAAGATCACACAACATCTGACAAATACTGGTCAAACAGTTGTGCAAAGTAAATTGATACTCCAACATTGTAAAACTAAAAACTATTTGGGTGGTATTCATAGTCCTGACGTTCACACTTGTGTAGCACTTATCTCCGAAGAGTCTTGCTACAACTATACAAAAATAAACTAAGCACAGATTACTCATGCTAAGTAAATGCAACAGTGTTTTAATAAACATGCCTACTTGGAGCAAAGGTGTTAATTAGCTTTGTTAATCCCAAAGTATTTGTGAATTACTACATGAAAACATTACAAAACATTGGTGTTTGTGTCGTTTCATATATTATCAGATGTCGTGGATGAACGTAGCTATGTGTAAGCATGCTTGAAGTATCTAAGGTAAGCTGTGGATAGCACAGCTTTTATTATCAACTTTTAAAAATATAAACAGCTTTCTTATGTTTTGTATAGGGGCGCCTTTATATGGACACCCTGTTGTTTTCTTTAAAGAATGGAAAGGGGAAGAAGAAAAAGTTTGGGAAAAGGTAAGACATAACAAAGAGGGAAACACAGAAGAAAAATATCAGGAAGGTTCTGCTGGAGGAGGTGGAAAAGGAGGGGGTACTATATTTTTAATGGGAGTGGCCCCCCTATTTGCTCAAATGTTTTTATATACGAGGGTAGTTTGGGTGGGAATTATGCCAAACAGTGTAGGAAAGCGGATTAGAAAAGGAGGAGAGGAAGAGTTGTTGAGATCAGAAGGAATGCCCTGAACTCAAACATTTCTCCTGCCTGATTGTGTTATAGTGGAGGAACCTGATGGTGAACGACTAGATGCCTGTGGTGGTGTGTTGGTCAGCACCAACTAAGGCAGCGACTTTTCAACCTGCTGAAGTCTATCATGGACTTGGCTGAAGACTGCTATCCACAAGCTAATCAACCACACCCTCAACCAAATCCTGAAACCCATGGTCTGTGAGACTTGGCAGGTCGCCATATGCCACAGTGTCTAGAGAACCAGTGCCATTGCCCTGAACCAGTGAGGTCATTCCTGGATGATCAGAGAGAAAACAACCCCCCCCCCAGCTTGGACCTGTAGAAAAATGAACAGAAATAGGAGCAAAAGAGAATAAAGAAGGACAAAGGAATGCATAATTAAAATAAGAAATAAAAAGAGAGAAGGAGGGCAGAGAGACAAACCATAAATGGAACCAATAAATGGACTCATAATGTAATACAGTGTTGCAATATTTATTAACATTTATGTTTTATTTTTATTAAAATTTTATGAAAAATAAATGAAAATTATGGGGAATGCTTACTGAAACCCATGAACCATCAGTGTATTGCTATGAAGTGGTGGTGATTTTCACATATGCAGTCTGCTGATACTAATAGCATGTGTTGGTATAACATGAGAATGGTTATACACCTGCCATTTCTGGCTAATGTAGGTTATGCTGAATCTGTGTACAGAAAGAACTAAACTTCTGATGTCTTTGTGCATAAGTTACTTCTGCATTTGTAGTCATGAAATAAATAAGAAAATTAAAAAAAAAATGTCATTTATTTCTTAACATTTCTTTTCTATACGCAAATGATTTAATTTCACATACTAATGAGTAAGCTCAGTAAGCTGTTTGAGCCTCCTGTTCTCTTGATTTGATTGTAATTAGTCTCCTTTTCATCTGCATATAGAACATATAAAGAGTGATTGTCAGACTATCTCATATGCATGTTTTACACTATTTCTTTCATTTACTTTTCAGAAAGGTACATAAATTATTGCCATGCTTTCTCAATATGTGTGCTTATTTTGTACACATTTATATATATATATATATATATATATATATATATATATATATATATATATATATATATATTAGCTGTATACTTCCATTTTTTAAGCGAGAAAGCAGCAAAGTACAGAACAGAATACTTAAATTGTAATTGAATGCATGTGTGATAATCAGTATTTCTTCTTCAATGCAATAGAATTATGTGGCAATGCAACAATGTTCATACACAAAAGCATGTCAGCACACGAGCATGCCATGTTTTGAAACAGATACAAACATGTTTTCAGTTATGTTATACTTAATCATACCTTTCAATTACATATACATTTTTGTACATAAATATATGTATATTCTTACATTTAGCTGCAGTTATGCAACGTTTCTTTACTATGTTTTTTAAGCCTAAGATTAAAAAAGAAATACTCACTATAGAAATCTGGCCTTCTTGCCATCACTACCCATTCCAACAGTTGGTCAGGCTGCGGTAGATCTTTGTACCTGTTGTGGCATTGGGGGCCAGAGGGGGTGATCCTTGTCATGGATGACAGGTGCTCACCCAACTCCTGCCAGATGTAATTCTTTACAAGTCTTACCTATGTACATAGGAATTGATTTTCTCTGGGTATATCCCTAAGGAAGTAGAGCATAATTTTGATATTTTTGTCAGACCACCTCAGAGCTTAGCCTCATGCCCTCCCAGGTGTTGCAATCTCTCAAAGTAGCAGTACCATAATGAAGACTGTAAGTGCACGGTTGTGGTTCAAATGTTTAGAGCCATACCTTCTAGGGTGTGACATCATATTAACCAAACCCATTTAACAAGTAGGGTTATTAGACATGGCACTGTTATTATTGCCAAGGGTAGTTTTACTAAAATGCTTTGTCACATAGAATGCTTTTTATTTTAAAGGAATACATTCATATTGTATTTCCATGGTAAACAAAATTCAGTTGTATAATCACTATTTTTAAAGTTGCTTACATCTGTTTCTATGTCTTTGCTTTACTTCTTCTTTATTTGGACAATAAACCTGAATTCCATGCTTTAATAATTTTTTAAGCATTCATTTTTGCAGTATTGCATCAGTAGACATCTCTTTTTTACTTTTCTCTTTTTCTGTTTTCTGTATAAATAAATCTTCTTGTCCGTGTAATTGAGAAATTTGAGGTGAAGAGTTGTGTTTGTACACACTGAGCTGTATCTGACCCTATTTCCATTTATTAAAGCATAGGGACATTAGAGAATTACTAAGGTTGTTTGTGCATTCCTACAGACTGCTGTAAACTGCTGTGGTCTCTGCCACTTCCCACAGCTCTTCCACAAGTTCACATCGTCTGGTTATGCTGATTTTTTTTCCAGTACACACATGTGTATTACTGCAATCCATAGAGAAAAGTGTAGAAAAGCCTGCTCTGCATACAACTTGCATAAATGACCCTGAATTTAAGTGAGTGATATCCTGATCACCATATTAATTTGCAATCACTCAAAAGGCGGCAAATGCTTTAGGAAACTGCAAACTTTCTCAAGTAAGGAATAAACAGTAAGAGGTGGAAATTATTAGCTAGCAGTTCATAATGATATTAGATTGCAGTTTTTACTAAGAGGATTGTATTTTTTATTGATCTGACAGTCAAATGTGGATGATTCATGTCAATAAGGATTGCTTGGATGCCATTTATGAATGGAAATTCATGACAGAACTGGAAATGTAATTGAATTAGTCATAATGGCAATGTGAAAGCTATTTTCGAAATGTA
This sequence comes from Protopterus annectens, assembly GCF_019279795.1. NCBI lineage: Eukaryota > Metazoa > Chordata > Ceratodontiformes > Protopteridae > Protopterus > Protopterus annectens. The sequence goes on from NC_056725.1 coordinate 1,652,073,677, forward strand.
TTTTGGTGGTATTTAGTGATTATGCAATACATAGGTTCATAGGTTCATAGGTTCATACTAGGCTATCTGCCCGAGGGCATTTACAAGCCTAGCCCATAGTTTTGTGGCTTACGCCACCCCTTTAGTATGGGGAACTATACCCATTATTTTGCTGTGCCTCTGTTGAGCAGTGACACTGAGGTAATCCCTGGGGTATATCTGCGATCTCCCATCCATTGGTCAAGATTTCTCTTGAACAAGGCCAGCGAGGTGCTCTGCCTCACATATACCGGGATTTTATTCCACAGCATAGGGAGTCTTTGGGTGATGAATCTATCCCTCCAGCACGTCCTTTTTATAGCCGTGTCGAGGTTTAAGTCTCCTGCCCTTGTGGCTCTGACGGATCTAGATTTTTTGAGGTGAAGCATATTCATCAAATCTGGGTTTGACATGGCCTTGTATGTTAGGCAAAGGTCACCTCTGAGCAAGCGGTAAGCGACTGAATAGAACATGATTTAAGTATACAAGCTGAAATGATTCTAGTATGATATATTGAATTTTCAATAATGTATTGCTGTGTCAAGATACACAGAGCTTTACTGGGAGATTTCTTCTTTTTAACTTTTTTTATTAAAATTTTAAGAATAACCATAAATGAAAAATATTTAAACGTAACAATCAAATAAGTATTTACAAAGTCTAAAAAAAAGATTTTTCTATAAAACAATTATATACCTCAATACGTTTCAAGTAAATAACTTAGCATTAGCCGATATATATATATATATATATATATATATATATATATATATATATATATATATATGTGTGTGTGTGTGTGACATTACTGAAAGATTTCTGAGTGCCAGTCCTTAATGAAAAATGACAGAATGAATACAAGAAAGTGTTAGGGGGAAGGATACAACTCTGTTAGGAAAGTGCTTCCAATGCTAGTGTTGAAGGTGCTTCACAGATTACTGCAATATAACTTTAACTGGGTAGACTGGGACTTTATAAGTGTATATGGATATGGTTATTGTGTTACCAAACCTGGATTTTTACTCAGATCTTTTATTTATTTGTGATGAAAGCAGGCATGCTTTCTTTGCTGTGCTTTTGGGATGATAATAATAACAGGATCAGAAATGTCAATGTATGACTATGGCATGTTGTTTTTGGTACATTAATAATGCAGCAACATCGATACAGAGAGAAAAAGGACAATTTTAGCCATGAGGAGAACTCAGATCTGCTCTGAGTTATAGCACAATGTCACTAAATATACAGAACCAACTGACATTGCCAACATTCTGGCAGATACGTTCAATGCTAACTTTACCCCCTTCTCATCCCCTAAAGGGCCTATCTCTATACCAGAAGAATGCAAAGTTCCTGTAATTATGGCTTTACAGGTAAAAAACACACTCTCCAAAGCCAAGAACACAGCATCCGTGGGACCTGACAACATCCCAGGCTGCTTTCTACACGAACTACAGAACAAACTGGCACCACACCTAAGTACCATGCTCAATCATAGCCTCACCTCAGGCTTTATGCCCACTGAATGGTGCACAGCAATGGTTATCCCACTCCACAAAGGAGGAGCCACCACAGACTCCAGAAACTATCGCCCCATTAGCCTGATGAGCCTGGTCTGCAAGGCCATGGAACGTATCATTAAGGAACTTATAAACAATAACATTGGTAATCTCCAGACTCTGGACTCTACCCAGTTCAGGTTTATAAAAGGTAGATCATGTATCCTAAACCTAATAGACTTCTTTGAACCGGTCACCAAAGCCGTAGATGAGGGTAAGGTGGTTCACACAGCCTATCTAGATCTCGCCAAGGCTTTCAGCACCATCCCTCACTCTGGAATTATAGATAAACTCACTAAACTAGGTATAAATCCCTTTGTCACAAGATGGGTTGCCAACTGGCTGAGTGACAGAACCCACACTGTGAAAGTAGCAGACTCCAAATCCAACTTCAGACCAGTGACAAGTGGAGTACCACAGCGTTCAGTCCTGGGTCCTCTACTGTTTGGTATATACTTCTCTGAAGTACAGGCTAACACAAAAGGTCTATGGTTAATGAAGTTCGCAGATGACTGCAAACTAGGAGCCATAATCAAAACTCCTAACGATGTGGACATCCTACAAAAGGGCCTCACTGAGACAGATGCCTGCTGTCAAAGCCATGGCCTCAAGCTCAATGCCAGAAAGTGCATTGTCATCCCTTTTGGTAAAAACTCTGTACCCATGAACTACCACATAGGCGGTAGTCTACTTAACACCGAAAGTGTGATAAGAGACCTTGGGACACAGGTGGACAGTAGTCTCTCCTTTGATAAGCACATCACTACAGTAGTCAGGAAATCCTTCTACTTGTCATACCTCATCACAAAAGGTTTCTCATCCAGGAAAAAAGAGGTCATTGTTGCACTCTACTCGTCACTCATTAGACCCATTATAGAGTACAATGCCCCTTTCGGTATGTAGCTCACAAGACATGTGCAACAACTGGAAAAGCCACAGAAATACCTCACAAAGAGGATTACTGGCCTCAAACAGATGCCCTACGCAGACTGTCTCAAAAAACTCCAGTTCACTCCGTCGCATATCACCTACTAAGAAGAATACTCTGCCTAACATACAAAGCTATGTCAAACCCAGAGCTGTTGGACATGCTCCACTAAAAGAAATCCCAATCCATCTGAGCTACACGCTTTAGGGACCTAAACCTTGTCACCACAATAAACAGAACATGCTGGAGGGATAGATTCCTGTCCCAGAGACTTCCCATACTCTGGAACAAACTACCTATCTATATCAAAACAAAGCTCCTCATTAGCACTCTTCAATAAAAATCTTGATGATTGGATGGGAGATAGGAAATTTACCCCAGGGGTCACATCTGTGGCTCTGCTCGACAGGGGCACTGGAAAATAATTTTCTTGGGTGGCGAAATCCAGGGTACCGTTTGGCTAGGCTTATATAGGCCCTAGGGCCAATAACCTAGTACCTACCTATGAACCTATATCATCATGGCAGCCCTTAGAATATACTGCAAATCCCTTTTTGAAAAGGGCACCCTAAACTAGCTGAGAGGGCAAAGGCCTGGAGCAAAGTAGGTATGGAAACAAATACTACCAATAATGAACAATAGAAAACTCAATAACTGAAGAAATGAACAGTCAGGAATCCAAAACAACTGTAAAATGAAGAAATGTAATCCATAAATGTTAAGCACTTTCTTCCCTGTACAGATAAGGGACTTCCTCAGAACAAATTTAAAAATCAAGACATCTTTCATCACCCAACCCAGCTTTATATAATGACCCCAATTACACTTAATAAAGTCTTAAAGAGACCTCATCAATTCATTTATAATCCAATATAAAACAATATTAAAATTAATACATACTTTAAAAATATATCTCACTTTAATTTATTTGACAAAATACAATATTTATAAATATATAATATTAACCTAAAATATGCTTCAATTTAAGTACACTTGATATTGAAATAGCTTCATTAATTCCTGGAAAATTAACTGCATTTAATCGGAGTTGCCATCTCAATTCGCAGATGTCCAAATGGACATCCAAGACCCTTCCCTGCAGATCCTTAGGCATCTGTTGTAACACTAAAAACTTAAAACTATGATCATTATGTTCTAAAATATGCTGAGTCAGTGCATTTGTTTGTTTTTGTGTTTAATGTCCAATAAATGTTCGCCAATTCTATTTTTAAATAGCCTTAGCATTTTCCCCACATAAAATATTGGACATTTTGTACATTTGGCTAAATAAACCACATTAGCCGTCACACAATTAAAAAGGCCATACAACTTCAAAGTTCTTCCATTTAATTCAAACTTTTCTCCTGTCTCCAATATATAAGAACAAAAACAGTAATGCTGACACTTGAAATTTCCTTTAGCCCTACATGTGGCCCCTCCGTACTGATGTTTATTGCTCTCAAAAATATCCTTAAAGGATCTATCCCTCTTATATATAACCAAGGGTTTTCCCCTACCTTCTGGGCAACATTATTCACAAAATGTAATATATCCCAGTTGTTATATATAACTTCCACTATCCTATGCACATCACGATTATAGCATACAATAAATCCCACTTGGGTTTTAAAATGAAGGTTCGACCTATTCACATTACTAATATCTTTTCCATAGATCAGAATTGGTTTATGAAAACCTTTTTTCCTTTTCGTAATTACTTCGTTGCCAACCACTCCTCATAAATCAACAGGGTCAGCTCGGATTCAATTTTCCTTGAAGAAGTTAAATTTATTTTGGACATGTTTGAAGCAAGGGGTTACCCTGTTGATTTAGGTCAGAGTCCTACAGAGTGTACATGAGGATTTGCAGCACTACATGGGAATAGCAGAGAGTATGGATAATTCCAGGATCACATTGATGCAGAACATGGTGGCACATCAAACATACATGGCTGCCTCCATTTGTACACTAGTGAGAACTTAACAGACTGCAATAAGAGTCAGTATTAGAAGGAGAAGAGGATAGAGTATTGTTCAGACATGTGGATGCATATCATATGACACTACAAGTGCTTCTAAAGAAGGTAGTGGAAATAGAAAGAGAGAGCACACCAGATTTCAATGCAGATCATGTCAGGGTTCATCTACATATAGCAGAACCTCTCATTTGAGGTTCCAGTCTTACAGCACTTTGAGGTCAATGTCTATAGGATCATCTGCATCAAGCAGGTCATGATATCACAGCAAGTCACCAACTAGCTCACATGAAAGCCATTTCCCAAGATCACATGCACTACCTTACCTTTAGGAGTTGTGTGTGACACATTTGACCTTCAGCTACTGTGATTAAGGCTAGACATTTAAAGTACTTACAGTTTGGCTATTACCACAGACGTCAACGTTTAACTTGAAAAGCAAAGAGTTACTAAATAAGAAAAGATTCAGAAATGATAAAATTGAAGAAAAAATGCAGAATATGTGACTATAAAATGTAACTACTATCAAGACACTTTATATCTTCATGCATTTCATTTCAATAATGACAGTGGCAATTATTAAAGGAAACATCAGTCACTATTTACCATCTCAGAGGAGAGCCTGTGGTCACTACATCAGACCTCAATACTGCAGGACCTCTGCTTGCAGCAATGTGTCTGTCTTGCATGTGTGTGTGCAGTACTAATGCATTTTAAGGCCCATGCCTACCTGTTTAACCCCCAGGGCCTACTGATGTCATATACCTTAGAAGCACAGTTAGAAACTCACCAAACATATAAGCTCAGTGACACGGGCAATAAATACATACATACATACCATTATGGTATATAGAACTAGACAGGTAATTGCAACAGAGGCAACTCTGTGAGTGTGTGTAAGTGTATCCCTTACAGCAATGTGTCTGTCTTGCCTTTGTGTGTGCAATGCTAATGCATTTTAAGACCCATGTCCACCTGTTAACCCCCCACTGGCTTACTTTACAGGGCCTGCTGATGTCATCCACCTTAGAAGCATAGTTAGACACTCTCCAAGCACATAAGCTCTGTGGTGCATGAAATAAGTATGGAGCACTATAGTATATATCATAGATAGGTAGGGGTTCTAATCACAAATCTGGCTGAGTGTGTATAAGGCTATTCTCTTGCAGCTGTCTTGTCTGTGTGTGTGCGATGGCTATAACATTTTAAGGGCCTGTTAACCCCCCCATTGGCAAACTTTCAGGGCTTACTGATGTCACCCACCTTAGAAGCACAGTTAGAAACTCTCCAAAAGGATAATCTCTGTAGCTCTTGTAATAAACATGTAGCACTATAGTATATATAACTAGAGGAGTAGGAGTTCTAATCTCAAAACTGGTATCTCTGTGAGTGTATGTGTGTGTTTTAGCATTGTCTCGGCAGCAGTGTGGCTGTCTTGTGTGTGTGTGATGGTGATACCATTTTGATGGCCTGTACCATCCTGTTAACCCCCATTAGCAACCTATTCAGGGCCTACTGATGTCATCCACCTTAGAAGCGCAATTATACACTCTCTAAATACAATAGATCCATGACACATGCAATAAATATATTGTAATATAGTGTCTATAACTAGATACTTAGGGGTTCTAATCTCAAAACTCCCAACTCTGTGAGTGTATGTGTGTGTAAGTATATCCCCTCACACACAGTGTGGTTGTCTTGCCTGTGTGTGTGCAATGGTTATGCAATTTTAAGGGCCTGTGCAAACCTGGTAACCTCCCCCCATTGGCAACCATTACAGCACCTGCAGATGTCATCCACCTGAACAGTAATGACAGACACTCCAAAAACACATAAACTTTGTGGTGCATGTGTTACATTTGTACCACTGTAGTATGTGCAAATAGACAGGTAAGAGTTCTACTTTCAAGAAGGGCAGTGTGTGTGTGTGTGTGTGTGTGTGTGTGTGTGTGTGTGTGTGTGTGTGTGTGTGTGTGTGTGTGTGTATGTGTGTACATATATCCCCATACAGCAGTGTAACTGTGTTAAGGTTACCATCTGTCCCACTGTGCAAGTTGCAGTCCATGTTTGGTCAGCTGTGTCCTGTGAAAACTACTAAAAACAATACAAATATCACAAGAGTGTAGAACAATAAACATTTCCTACATTATTCTAATAGTTGCATAAAACAGTCATTTTACATCAGAAACACCTAAATGTTATGAGAAATAGCATAATCTAGGCAGATGCTACAAAAATAAGCTGTTATATTGGATAAAAAGTGAAGTTCTGTTCGTTGCACTCATCATGGGTATGGTTTATCCTACCACCTCTCACGTTACTGCAAAAACTGTCCCACACTGGGCATTTGATAAGGTGGCAACCCTAGTCTGTCTTGCCTATATGTGTGCACTATGTATACATTTTGAGGCCCTGTGAGTAGCTGCTGCCCCTAAATAACACACATGTATCTAGGCATGAATACTACCCACTAACACCTACATTTGTAGGTACTGACCAAATTTGTGGACGACTGTAGGTAGGGTGTTGTCATTGACTCCCCAGATGATGTTAACATACTTCCAGAGGGTCTTACATCAACTACAGACGGGTGGCAATGTTCTGGTCTCAAGCTAAGTGCAAAAAACTGTATCATTATACCATTCAGCAAAGACACAGCTCCACTGTTTACCACATCAAAGGCAATCCCCTAAACACACAACCTGCGTTGAGAGACCTGGGTACTCAGGTTGATAACAATTTCACATTCAACCATCATTTAGTGGCAGTGGTCAGAAAAGCCTTGTACATGGTTCATCTCATATGTAAAGAAATTGCATCTAGAAAAATGTTATCATTACCTCTCTATTGTCCTCACTCCAGAGAACAATATTTTACTACAACACCCCATTTGGTATGTACCTATCCATACATCTGCACCAACTGGAAAGGCCACAGAAATTCCTCACAAAGGTAATCCATGGGCCAAATACCTGCCCCATGCTGACTGGCTCAAATCCCTATTGCTCTACTCAGTATTGGGCCAGTTGCTCAGAGGTGGTCTGTGTCACACCTACAAGGCAATGCTGGACCCTGTCATACTTCAGCTGCCCCATATCTGTAAGTCTCACTCCTCATGCATTACCTGCATGACAGGCCTGAATCTGATATGCAAAAGCAACACAGCCTGCTGAAGAGATAGGTTTGTATCCCACAGGCTGCCCTGTGTCAGGAATACACTTCTCATACACATCATATAGAGTATCACGTTGAGCATCTTCAAGCACAGCTGTGATGAGTGGATGGAAAACCACACACTTATCCCAGGGATCCCACCTGTGTCCCTCATTGACAGGGGCAACAGATGCTGACTGATGTTTCTTTCTGGGGATAAACTAATGGCTAGGCTTGTAAGGGCCCCAGGGCCATTACTCTAGTAACCTCCTATGATCCTATGAACCTATGATCCTACTGAACTGCCAGGTGACATGTATCAAAAGTAGCAAACTGTGTCATGGGGTATCCATGCAAGAATATGCTGCCTGCTCCCATTGTGCCTTACACACTCTTCTACACATATGTACCTAGGTAACCATGCACATAAACAGCCATACCTTGGCGAAGTCACATTTCTGTGTTGGCACCATGCCATCCCAAGCCTCTGTATTGGCACCAGCTCTCCATGGCATAGATACACAGACCCCCAAAACAGAAACTGAAAAAGTTGTGGGAGACAGTTGCCAGTCAGCAATACTTCCACCAATGCAGCATCATGGAACAAAGGTACATACACTTTGATGTGTACTCATGACACATGCCAGCAGACAGCACCTTACAGGGCATAACACTACTGCACTACAAACGTTCATTAAATGTACTATAGTCACCCTGTGCATCAGACACATATTTGCATGTCCCTGCATCAATGGTATGGATGACAGGGATGTGGCACAGGTATCATCACATGCACAGGGTGCAGTGTGAGGTTACCAAAGGCCTGGACTGGGCCACACAGTTGACATTGTCTGTGTGCCTGGAGGGGTGCTGGTCAGCTGGGCCATGGAGATGAGCTGTTTGTGTCTGTTGGTGACCTGCATCTGACAGTGATGTGTGAGTGTGTTTGTGCGTATACAGTCAAGCCATGCGCTAGCCCTACATGAGGGTATGTTGGACAGCTGTGGACTGTACATGGCAGTATGTACAGTTCATTTCTGGCCATGAACATGGGCGCTGTCTCTTCCAGGAGTGGCACTGGCACCACCATGCCCAGGGTCAGATGCGGTACTACTTACTAACAGTGACTGGTGTCTGCTGGGTCTGTGCCCCTCATGGGACTGCCCAGGACCATCTGCCCATGGCCCGCCATGTTGTGTTGTGGACACCTTCTGTAGTGCTGGTGGTATTGCCTCTACAGGATCGTGACTGTGCTCGGCCACGTGGACTCTCAGCTGATGTTGGTGCTGACCTGCATCCACATGTCTGAAGACCTTTTCCCACCACATGTTCCAGCACAGACAATGCATGGTCAAGGACTGACAGTGTCTCACCCCACCATCTGTCCACTACATCAATGAAATAATGCATGGTGTCACCAATGTTGTGGATGGAGTCATTGATTCCAAACAGTGATGCATCCATGATCCTGAGCATCCATCTGGTGTTGCATTCAGAACATGCCTGTCCCTCCATGATGGACCAAAACATGTGTCGAATGACTCATGATGTGACACCTATGACAGGTGGTGGATGGGCAGCAGTCCTCCTTTGAGCACCCCTGTCAATCTGTCTGTGTGGGACCTCACCATCTTTCTGGCTATGGCTAGTAGCTACATTCACAGATGCCATAGTCACCATGTTCTCCTGTTCAATGCCACCACCATCTGACTGTCCAATATATGTGGCCGCAGTTGAGTGGATATATGTGGGCATACTGATTTTGTGCGGGGATATTGAGGGTGGAAGTGGGATGTCAACCCATGGGACAGATTCAGTCATCAACAACCCCATCTGTGCCTCACTATGGCCACCATCATCATCAAAGTCTGATGAGACACTGACATCAGGTTGTGAGGGGAAAAGACTCCAATCCCCATGGTCACCTGTGAGGAGGAAGACAACAAGACTACATTAATACTTGCACTATTATGTCTGCTGATCCACACACACACACACACATGCACACACACACACACACACACACACACACACACACACACACACACACACACACACACACACACACACAACTGTAGGTGAGGTGCCACAACCGCATTACACATACCACACCTTATTACTGATCCCATGCAAAACACACAAACATATCACAACAGACATAGACATGACAAGCCCTTAACAACATGCAGTGCAGCTACGTCTGGTTAATGTTGCCAGTACTATACACCCATGAGATAAGTGACATATATATGTGATGGACCTTCACCTGAAACACAGTGCACCTGTTTCCACCATACTATTGCCACTCTTTATAGCAGACTGCCTAGACCTTCACAAAAATATGTGCAGATATGCTACAGCTCCTGCAAATATGCTACTGTGATTAGCAATTCAATGCACTGCAGGGAATCCCTCTACAACTGAACATACACGTATTGTACTATGGCTAAGCTTAACAGTTGTGTCCATGGCAAACTGGCAGTCCTTAACATTCCTAGGGTATAGATGAGCCATAACAAAATAGTTTCACACTCACCAGCCACAGGATGTTGGACTTCGACCACACCCGATGTATCTATGAAATTGTGGGGGAATGTGGCACTGGTACAGGATAATACATGCATATATCAACATGTACAGTATGAACTGTGATACTGCCTACATTGCTGACATTCTGAGTATGTGTGCACACATGTGCATTACAGCACCCCCCAATGAAGATTGACCTGGCATCAATGTACTGGTATGCAGAGGCTGTCACTATGACTGCTACAATGATGACCACAGGAGGCTTACCTGGACACTCCCCTGCTGTGGAAGCTGTGCCACCCACATCCACGACACATGGGTGATGGATGTTTACGAGCTGGTGGCTGAACCCAGGTTTGCCAGGAGCTCCTCTGTAGTTGAGAGTGATTGTTGTGCTGCAGACTCTCCACTTGTGCCAGCACATTCCCTGGCCATAGCTGCAGCCCTTTTCTGTGCAGTATTTATCATGTCTGTGTTCCTGTTTTGAACCTGCTCATAGCTTCTTTCCTGTAGCCCTATGTGATTTCCTGATACCACAAGGTATGCCCACAGTGCAGCGGTCTGTTTCCAATTTTGGCAACTCTGCGACAGCAGGATGTTATGATGCAGTCTGAGGCTGTCAACTATAACTTGATTCTCGACAGCAGAAAAAGGTGGTTTCCTCCGTCTGTACATCAGTCTTGAAAGACAAGAAGAGGGGAACACATCACAGGACCACATACATTGCTCTCCATTATGTACACACCCTGCACATCCACATTTGTCAGTACTATCCTCCACTAACTCCCACATTATACCCTGCCATCTATCACCACAGTATGTATGTGGCTATCAGCAGCATAGTGGCAATACATCATGCATTTCCCTCCTCATCTTGTTGTTTCCTGCTACTTGCTGCATGTTCTCTAAGGCGTTCAACAGCATCTTTTCTGTTGCACCCATTATTGCTTGTTTATAGCCTGTCTACATTGTATGTGGTAGTGTCAGTGTCCTACTTTTGCTTCATACACCTGTGCTGTAGGCCCACCCCTTAAGGTTCCCTGGCCTTCCTCCCTCAGATTCTGACACATATTGCTAGACAATGCCCTACAGTTTCCCCTGCCAGTTTGGTTGATATGGGCATCCTGACACAGTGTAGCAAACTGCCTTATGTACACAGACAACCATCTGCAAACACCACCAAGGAAGACAGGTTTTGAGAGATGCAGTGACATCAGGAACCTACAGTCCATGCTCTCTCCCTCTCAAGTCCACATATCTGGCACCAAACAGGTTGTCAACACAATCAGTACAAATCACACACCACCCACACCTATACAACACACACACACATACACAGAAGTCTTCAACATACACATCCCCAAACAATGCAGACCTCTGAGGCAACAACATATGCAAACTCCACAGCTCTCCGCACCACATACTGTGCATAGCCACACACCTGTGTCCCTCAGCCACTACCTGGTCTGTGACATCAACAAGTATTGTTGGTGGGTCATATGTATGTCCCAGACATTCACCCAGCTGTGGAATGGACACCCTGTCCACATCAGGCAGATTATCACTTTAACCCTTTTTAAGCAAAACCTGGATAACTGGGTGATAAACAAGACATACACCCTTAGGATACCATCTGTATCCCTGTAGGACTGGGGCATCTGGTGCTGACTTGCATAAACATGGACTAAACTCTGGGCTAGGCTTATGAGGGCCTCAGGGCCAATAGCCTAGTTACCTCCTATGATCCTAGGTATACCAGTTATGGCTCTGTGTGCTGTGATGGACTATGTTGTTATGTCTCCACACCCATCACTGCCATCAACTGTGGTGTGTCCCCTATGGGCGACAACCCAGTACCATGTCATACAGCCACCATCCAACAAATAGGTGAGTGGTATTACAAGTATATGGGGACATCCCAGCAACATCTGCGTGACCCAATGACAGACAGCAGTGCAAATGTGATCTAGGGTATCCTCCCTGTAGGTGTCCGACATCTGCAGTACACAGATGTTTGCAGAATGTGTACATGTGCCTGATATATGTGGACCCACTGCCAGACAAATGTGGATGCCTGGGAAACAGTTGGACAATATGTAATGATTGTTCCCAGACTGTAGGGAATCTGGTGGTCTCATACCAGACCCCTCAGAAAACAGTTATGGTACATTAATATCTGGTACTGTATTCATACCCTTACATTGTATGCTCGATATGTACACTCTGTTGCTGAGGCCAGACCTGTGTCCCCGCACTACTGGCTATAACTAGCTGGCCTGCTGTAGAGGGCCAACAAGCGATGAGATACAGGTGTGGAGTACACACTGATCTAGCCAGAGTACATCAGGAACAGTCAGGGATACCTGGACAATGTTTGAAGTATGCCTGTGTGACATTTACAGACTGAGAGGAGCTGACTGACAGTACATCATGTGAAATGCCAAGTGTATCCACCAGTACTTACTGTCAATATTGTGTAAAACACAATCTAGTAGCATTCGTACATGAGCCAACCATTATTGGACTCAGAGGGCCAGATCTGTGATCTATGTCACAGTAGATAGAGCCAAAAGGGAAGCCTGTAGGTGCTGGACAGCTGACTAACAGCAACATGTCATTCCAAGATATGTACTACAGATCTACTGTTGTAATCCCTATTTCTGATAACTGCAACCTTCCATCTGCATTTCATTACATGGGGACTTCTATTCCATACCTCGTATAGTGCTGTTCTCCTTTATGTGCAGAAATCCTATAGCATAATTCTTATATTCTCACAGTATGTCTTTGTAAAGAAAGTCACAGACCTGTTTACCATAGGCAGAAGCTTGCCTTTTGTAGGTAATGCTCATAAACAGGTGATTGCCTGTGTACCAATCTGTGGCTCACACTTGCTAATTGTATCCAGAACAGCTGTGTTGCATTTTCATTAGCCAATGGCATGGCACCACAGTACTATATTTAAGGCCTTCATGAAGGCCTTGGCAATTTCCCTGGCCTGTGAGATGTACATTATTGAGGTGTGGGGACTACAACAACCCAGAGGGTAGGTAAAATACTGTCCATTGTTTGGATTTACGTGGTATGTCCACAGTTTGCCATGCTATGTTTGGCCATTGTGAACAGACTTTCTGATTATGTGGCAGTTTACTGTTTAACAATGTGGGTTGAGGTCAGTAAGGGGACAGACAGATGTGAGTGGCATATGTCATTTGCATCAGAATATGCATGCTGCTGCAGTAGTTGCTGGACTAGCAGCTGTGTATTTTTGTAGGGGAAGACTGTAACACATGTCCCTGTCACTTGACCATCCCCCCCACCCCTTTATGTATGGGTGTTGTGTGGATTCCCTGTACTAGGTTGTTGGGAGGTATGGTAGATCTGTAGCAGGTTGCTGAACATACTACTGCATATGTTGCTGGCTGTAGCTGCTGCAATCTGCCAGGAATCATACTGGGGATTGTGAACACATTGGGGGACAGCAAGCTATAAATGTGAGTGACAGAGCAGTGTCATCTCTGTTGTCACAGCATAGCCAGGATGAGGGTACCCATAACACTCCAGGTGAGACATGTGCCTCAGGTACATATGTTATGTAGCAGTGTCATCCAGAGAGTGGTAGGCATCATTTTGGATGCCTATACATATTTGTGAAGTGTATCCCATCCTATAGGCCTCTGACATGCTAATATGGGTGGCAGTGACTGCGGTAGCAGCAACCGGCTCTGCTTAAAATTGCATGGCTCAGTCAGTTATTTCTTGTATTGCAAGCATGTACTTGACATGCAACAGACTGGAATGGAAGCCAGGACTATGGGTGGCAAAATGTAAAGCATGCTAGGAATGTAACAGATTGAGCTACTGAGTCAATATTATAGCAGGTGTATTTGCAAGACATATGTGCATACATACAGTCTGTTACACAGGATTAGAATGAACATGTGTGTTCAGATGGGTATGACATGTGACACTGAACTGTCTGTCATGGTTTTCTAATCTCAATCTGTACTGACTTGCCAGTACTTCAGCACACAGAATAGGTTTTGTGACAACTGTGCTAAACGTAAGTGAAAAAACTGTGGACATTCTGCAGCAGTCTGTGCAGTTGTCAACTATATCTGATATCCCATGCCTCACATACATCCATCAACATTTATTTGGCTGTGTACAGCTTTGGTGTCTGCATCACAGTCCCACGTATGCTGTCATTTTCCCATTATATGTACAAGCAGTGTGTCACTGGCACTCAGGATATGTTTATGGAAATACCTGTCATACTTCAGAGTGGTGTGGCCTAGTGGGCTAATGCACTATCCTGTAGTTGAGAGGGTCATGGGTTTGAGATGTGATGGGGTGATTTTTTTTGCTGATGCGCATCACTGGCACTCAGGATATGTTTATGGAAACACCTTCTAGGTTTCACACCTGAGTGGCTTAGTGGGCTAATGCATTATGCTATAGTTGACAGTATACTGGGTGGGGGTGAATTTTTTGCTGATGTGTATCACTAGTGCCAGGATATATTCATTGAAACAGTCATTTCTCATCAGAGCTGAGTGGCCTAGTGGACTAATGCACTTTGTCCAATATGGCAAGTTCCCAGGTTTGAGAGTTGGCGGGGCTGATCATTTTGCTGATGTGCATACAATGTCAGAAAGGCAGAAGGTGATTAAAGCAGTTTTACATGGGTTTGCATGATGCAGTGTGACCCACCATACTGTGCCACTTAGCTCTGCTTAAACCAGCACTATTTCCTAAAAAAAGAAAAGAAAAAAGGGGTGATCTGAAAATGGTGAAATGGTGGTGAGCAGGGAGATAAACAATTTGAAAGGCAGGTAGGGATGTGTAGGACAGGTATAGGAAAGGACCATATCTCTCCATTTTTTGTACTGCAACAGCTGTGCAGGTTGTAGAGAATTTGGAATGTGGAGCCTCACATCCCAGAGAGAGGGGTGTGGGAAACATAATTGTGTTGATTAATTGCTGTAATAATTGGTTGTGGGCAGTGTATGTGGAACAGAAATGGAGAGCTATTTATGGGGTGATATTTTTTGTGGGACAGATGCCCATTTATTTTTTAAGTTGAGAGTGGAATGTTGGGGAAGGGTTATAGGTACATGTTGGGAGGTAAATTGGGTAGGAGAGATTGCATTTGCAAACAGATAAGGCAGACAAGGCAGTAGACAGGGGCGGTGCATGACACATGAGGGGAATAAACACCTTGGATGGGGAGGGTGTTGCGGAATCAAAGAGCCAAGTGCTCCCAGATAGCAGCAGTGAGACTGAGCTCTCCACCCATGGGCAGTCAGCACTGCTCCTATCTGCCCTGAAGGTGGCTGTGCTGGGGGCTGAGCACCGTGGCCAGCCTGCCCCTTCAGTTTGGCCAGTCTGTCCTCAATCCAGAGCAAGTGATCATCAAACCAATGGTGCACAATCTTGAGCAACATCCCTGGTAGCTGTCTGTGGGTGACAACTCCCGCTCTGTGTCCACTCCTGGGGGGACGGGCATCGTCCCTGAGGCAGTTCCACCTGTAGGTTGTGATGACCAGTGGAGGGGGCAGCTCCTGGTTGGGTCCCAGATGTTCTGGGACCCAGTGCCATGGCCAGTTGAGGTAGGGTAGGTGGATCTGCAGGAACCAGCCTACCCAGTCAAGTGATGGTGTGGAGTTTTTTTCAAAGTGTATAGGCTAGTAAAGAAAAGAACATGTAAATGTTAGTTAAAAACAGCATGGCAGGCTGTTCCAATTAACCTTTTAACATAATGTTGTATAGCATATGGAACACAATAATAAGTGGTATAACAATACTGTAATAGCATGCCAGTAACAGTTACAGCAAAAGGCCAACAACACAGGTAATTCAACAAGGTATGTTGGTATGTAACCATTGTAATATATAGCAATAATAAAACACAAGGCCCAACATAAAGTTTTGAGAACAACATATGTTAAAAGTAAACCATACCTGATGTAGAACAATAATAAATTATGATGCAGATAAGGGGTGGGAGGAGAGAGAAAGTAATTCCATTGCTACCAGTATAAGCTATATTGTTTGCAACAGTACTCTGATATACTCTACAGTTCTGCCCTTACTTAATATATAAAACTGCCCTATAGCTTCTGTAGCACCTACATACCTCACAAGCTATCTACATGGGACAGTATGGACCAAGATGTAACACCTACAGCTACACAACTACAGGGGACTATTACATGGCAGGGAACATATATGAGCACCAACGTGTACTGTGGACTGATGTAGTTTGAATGTGCTATTGACATAAATCAAGAGTATGTTAAATCTATGTCCAAGGGATTTGACAGCAGTGATCACAGTCCGTGACAGCATGACACTTGAGAGACATGTATCATGCACAGTACAGAGATATTACGCTTATCATGCCATCCTTGGCAGGCATGAGGTTAGACTATCAGCAGACATTCACAGACACACCAGACATACAGCTGTACCAATAATAAACAGTATTATTTGTTTTATTAACCTGTATTAGTATTGTACTTGTTCACTTTTTATATACTGACATCTTACCAGCTTGCTGAGCAATGCTGTTAACACTGTGGCACATCTGGACACACAAATTAGTAACCCATTTGAACAGCTACTACATCCATTTATTTACCTGTAATTCTTGTGGGGAGAACATCTGTTAAGAACACATAACTGCTTCTATAAATATTTAGTAGTACATGTCCCTGGATTTGAACCTTGGTCTGTGTGTGACAACATGTGCATCCTATCTATTGTTTACCAAACTGGGCTACTGAGCCACTGCTGAATATTGATTTATTGATATGTGCCTAGAGCTCACCTGGTAACAAACTGTGACCTGATAATAGAGTTAGAGTGTTATACAAGACTGCAGTGATACTTGAACACACATGCATGAGATTCATGCATGGCAGAGATAGTAGGTGAACTGTGCATTAATACATGGAATGCAGGTGTAGACAATTAAACCGTAATGGGTGGAACTATGTGTGATGTGTACAGACCATATTGGAGTGCTGGGTTGGCTACCTGACCCATATACAGTTACAGTTGGTATATTTGCAGTCTACAGCTATTACAGTTTCATACTTGCCTGCAGCAGCGTAAAAGATCAGGAATGAATATAGCTGAAATGCAATGGTTAACACAAGACAATCCTGAGATACACACTATATACCTTGGCTGTTCTTATTCTAGGTTCAGATCTTAGTGCAGAACAAATATAATGCATTATATTTTGTAGTACAGCTCCAAATCTACAGTTTAGCAAAAAACTTCTTTATTAGCTAACCTTCAGTCACTTTGTGGTATTATTCCCATTTTTACTTCACAGCAGTTGTACTACTCGATTTCATGACCAACCACTCAAAATGCACACATATTGCACAACACATCTTTATTAGGGGTGACAACATACAGTGATTGGTATGCATGTAACAGTCTTTATTGATGAATACTTCATATAATCCAGGTGTTACAATACAGCTTTAATTCCACAATTAATTCAGTAGAAACTTTATTTCCTTGACATTATGAATGCAGTTGACCTTTATTTCCTTGACATTATGAATGTAGTTGAACTTTATTTCCTTAACATTATTCATGCAGTTGAACTTTATTTCCTTAGCATTATTAATGCAGTGAAAACTTTTTTTTGCTTAACATTATTAAAGCAGTAAAAACTTAATTTCCTTAACATTATCAAGTATCATTCTTTCATCTTTACTGAAATGTACCTGGCATTACTCACTTATATCAATCCAGGTCTATGACCACATTCATTGCAGTACAATCAAAACATACTGGCAGTTACTAATGTACTCATTCTAGTTTATATGATGATAGATTGCAAGATACATCTGTACTCACCACCCTCTTGGCACAACCTGGCCAGGTGCCTTGTATGGGCCTCCAGGTTGAGAGTTCTTTCCTCTGCAGCTGTGGGGAGAGAAACACACCATTATGCATACCTGTCTATCACACATGCAGATTATATATTGGTAGAACAATGCTAACAATACTTATAAAGTTGTGGGGCATTGTCATCCTGGTTATCTTGGATCCAAGTGGCCAAGAGATTCCCCCTTCCAATGCTTCAGGTCATCAAAATGGTGACGCGCCTGCTCACCTGTGCTGGGGATACCAGTTGCACTCATGAGATTGCATGCCAGTCGGTCCCAGGCCTCCGATTTGTATTCCAACCCCTGGTACTGACCCTGCAGCAGCCAGATTTCATGGTCTTTTACAATGAGTCCAACCATGACCCTGGACTCCAGAATGCCCCACTCCTGTGACCAGAAGCATGCACCCACTCTAATTCCTGCCATAGTCTCTGCAAAGATCAAACTCTAACAGACTCTGGCTGTATTCCCACCTGCTGCACTTAAATAAGGCTGTTTTCCCACCCTTTGCCGCCATTGGGCCACTTTTAAAAATGCTGTGCTTTGCTTAGCACCGCACAAACCAACTGAGCTCAGCTGACAGTGTTTAAACCGGCAATGCTTACCATCGATTAGTGGTGTGAAACCAGCTTATCTGGGTTTAGTACTCCTCAAATGGAAACTGCTTAGCGGTGCTTTGCACCACTTAGCAATGTGCAGACCAGTTAAGCACTGCTAAAACATTCCTTGTTTAAGCAGTGCTTATCTAGGCTTAGCTATGCTTAGCAGAGATTAGCTGGGGGCAGCACTGCAGGATTTCATTATACATTTCATAGTTGTGTAATTGCAAAATAAATGCTTCATAAATTGTCTGTGCATGCATAAAATATTCCATCAGGGGTTCAAAATACAACTCTTACATGTATTTGCAACATAAATGCTTAATAACCTGTCTCTGTATTCATACAAAATCCAATCATAGCTTACTAGTATATCTCGTAAATGTGCATCTGCACAATAACATTAATAACCTGTCTGTATAATCACACAATTAGTTCATCAGGATTGAAAATAACTCTCAGAATGTGTAGTTGCAAAATAACTGGTGTGTGCATTCAAACCCTGCACCTACGGCTGTCACTCTAACCATTCAGTTATGTAGCTGTGTGAATTACTGCTGTACTTTTATATATATGTATATATATATATATATATATATATATATATATATATATATATATATATATACACACACACTAGTTTAATCGCCGCTGAGCACTGCTCTTGCTTAAACTTGACCTTTCCATTTATAATTGAATCCATTTGGTTTCTATTTTTAGATTTGTAGATGTCTGGCATGTGTCCATTGCTACGTGCCCCCCCCCAAAAAAAATTTAACTATTTAAATTTTATTTTCCATGCCATACACTGAATATTTGGCACTTTGATGGTGCAGGGGGCATGTTACTCATCTCCAGACACTGTAACACACCATACACTGATTCTGTAACCATGTTACATGGCTCTGTCTCAGTAGCATGCCTTCATTAATATGCAAGGCATGCTGCTAAGGGGGAGCTGCAGACATAGGTTCATAGGTTCAAAGGTAGGTACTAGGCTATCGGCCAAAGGTCCTGTGCAAACCTAGCCAACAAGGTTCGCCACCAAAGAAAGTTATTTTCCTGTGCCACTGATGAGCAGAGACACAGAAGTGATCCCCGGGGTGTATTTCCTATTTCCCATCCATTCATTAAGATTTTTTTTGAAGAGTGCTAATGAAGAACTTTGCTTGACATAGATGGGTAATTGGCCATGGTACCTTCTGTGTAGGACTTGCACCATGCCTACACAGATTTTATTAAGTCCCCAGGTAATGTTTTTCACTGCAAAACACTGCTATAATCAAAAACAATCATTCATTACACCAGCAGCCAATAACAGAAAAATCAAAATAGAAAATCACAGCAGTTTAACAGGCATTATTGCATTACAATAGACAATTATCTCAGACGTGACCAACATATACTGCAAACAATTAAAAAAACACACCAAAAACTTAGCCACCTCTATAAAGTCAAACAATCCTTACTGACACTGCAAGAAAAACTCTATCCTCATCTTACCTACTTTCAAGCCACTAATGTGCTTCCTCTATCACATCAAACTTAAATACTACACAAAAAGCAACTAGCCCCATGTTATAATAAAATAACTAAATTTGCTGCCAACCTTGCATGTTGGACCCCCCCCTCAATGTCAATACCTTAAAACAACTAAAACTGGATCAAACTGAGCAACGACAACATACTCACAGTTAATTATTGAATACAAATGTATACATTATTCAGACATCCTTCTGCTCTACTCCCCAACAAGCGATCCCCACTCTGGGAAAATCTCTTGCTAATTACAACCAAGTCAAATAACAGTGTAGGAAGTTTATTATACTCATATTGTGTCTCCAAACTCTGTAATAACTTCCCTGCACAAATAACATGAATGTAAAACTTTCAAGCTTTAAGGCATGGCTTAAACACTATCTTAACCAAACTTGGTCATACTCATGCTCCATGTCAGCTTGAGACTTTTCATGTGATAAACATATTCTAATTTCCAATCATCTCTTCATTCTTTCTTCCTATGCTGAAATATTGATCTGTTTTGTGTTGTATATGACTGTGTTATTGCCTCCACCACCTGTCTAAAATAATTTGCCTCATATCTTTATTTTAATTTACATTATGTGCATCTATTGTAGCAAGCAACTCCTCCTCTGTATCACTGTTAATCTCATAAACTTATCTTTCTTTAATACCTTACTACCCCTGTTCTACATTTACCACCTGTCACTTCCACTACATATTCTATAACTTCTCATCCTTTCTTCAATATGATACCTCCGGAACTGGCTAATATATCTGCATTTGTAAATCTCACAGGAAACTGTAGTCTTAAAACAACAATTAATGATGCAAGGATGTTCATAAATCAGTATGCATAATTTGCAAGTTACTGTAAATATATATTGAATATTCCATTGTTGTATACATTTGTAACATGCTGACTGTATATTATTATTTGTAAATGTTCAATGTCAATATACTTTTGCTGCAGCTTTTCTCCTTGGGCCTCCACTGAAAATTCTCACTAGTTGGGTTTTCCCAGTCAACAAAGACAAAGAAACATACAAACACATAAATAAATAAATAAATAAATATAGCAAGGCTACAAGCTTACAGCAATATACCCCCACACACATGTGGATGAACATATCTCTTTCTCCAACACATCAGGGGAAACAGCTACTGACATTTCCAATTTCCTTGAAGTAGTGATTGCTATAGGTTGCACATATGGTAATAAAAACACACCTGTTATCCATAAACAGCATTATGTTAACAAGAAGGACTACCAATCTAACAATTGCCAGGCAGTATGTATTGCACAGAGGATGATAACCGATGTGACTGTACAGAAACCTGTCTGTGCCTATGATCCATACATCTGGAACAAGTCACCTGTGTGACTGTTTCTTGCATAGCTCACGTGTGAGTGAAGCTGAACCTTCACCCTCACAAATGGCTATCCAACAGAGCTCAAGTTGTGAAAAATTCTGGTTCTCTCTCTGAATGTAACTTTGTAGTTAATGGGGTTTGACAAGGATCAGTTCTGGTCCACTCTTGTTTACTTTGTAGACATTCAAACTAATATCCATGAATTGCAGTTGAGCACATCTGCTGATGACTGCAAACTGGTCACTGTTACCCGCTCATCCACAGTTCCCGCATGGGCTGCAATATGCATATACTCAGTGTTCCAAAAACAGTTTCAAATTAAATAAAAAGAGTGCAACAAAGCAGCATTTGACAGAATGGTTGTTCCCACCTCAAATGTTATAAATTGTGCTCCCCTTCAGATATATACAGTTGTAAGAAGTCTAAGTACCTATGTGGATATCTTTCTCTCATTCAATCATCAACTTTCCATCTAAATCAAAGAATGCTTCTATCTAGCCCAGTTAACTTCCAAAGAAATCTATTCAAGATTCATATAAGTCATCCTAGTAATGTACTGATCTCTTAAAAGATCTATCACTACTATCACTAAATACAATGCCCCCTTTGGTATGTATAAATACATGCATAACATTAACTAGAAATGCCCCAGAGATTTCTTACCAAGAGTATTCAAGTTTTAAATCCCTCAACTACCACAATAGAATAGTATGAGTCTCTTTATACTCTGTAGCTTACAGGTTGATGTGAGGAGACTTGGGACACACTTTCTGAGCCATGGAAGACCAAGTTCCATGTAACCTCCTATTTCTTTGCAAAACAAGTGGCTCAAAAAACACTCACAATAAGGACTTATTTACCAACAAATAAAAAGTCTCACTGGACAGCTACATTCCTAATTCAACATATCCCAAGCCTATGGAATATCTACCACTGCAGATCAAAGTACTACTTTGGCTAATTTTAAGGCAAGTCATGATGACCGGATGGTTAGACACAAATCTACATCTGAGTCATCATGTATTGCCTGGTGATTCAGGAGATGAGCACTATTAAAGTGCTTCAGAATGGTGAGAGAAAGGTTTATGATTGTCTGCTTAAAGGTGCACATGACAAGGCATCATATGCTCCACGTGCTTGCTTGCCTAGTATGTTTGTGTATTCCTATGTTCTTAGTGGGTGAGGAACCACCCACAAAGGACACAGACAGAGAAGGCTGCATCGGGACAACAGGCTATTGTCTGGAGCTTTGCAGGTGCTAATGAAAATATCAGGACACAAATCAACTTATAATCTGATGACATTAGCCAATTGTACCGATGCAGCCTGCAAAGGTATCTGCGGCAGTGTCCTGGCCTGTGATTATATAGGACAGAAGAAAGTAAATGAGTATACCCATGCTATGAGCAAGGCCTTGTGCTGTGGATGGAAACAGTAGTCTAGGATATGCAGATATAGTAAACACAGCTCTCCCCTGCCGTTCTCATGTGCCTGCACAATTGATGAACTTACACGAAACCTATTCAGTGTTATATATAGCTTGCCTGACACACTATATGTGAAAGGCTGTTTTCTACACAATTATTATGGTCACTAACTTGGTTCATTTCCTTCTTAGACACATGAGAGTTTGCCACTCAAGGAACCTATGTTCATCCCTTCAGGCATGATTCCTCTACTTTTTATAATCTCAATGTTTAGGCACCAGCAACTCCTCCTCTGTAGTTAGGCTCAAAGTGGGAGACGCACCCCCTCCAGTGTCTGACCTCCATGTTGATATGCTGCTTGCCTTCTTAAAGCCCACCTTATCACATTGGTGCATTTTCTCTGATAAGTTTGTGAGGTGAGACTCCTCTCATCTGCAGTGTTGTTGTCATGGACCAATCTATCCCAGACTTGGTTCCATAAAGGCTGATGAGCTAGGATTAGTAAATTATTGTGTTTACTTGTATGCATAATGATATATTTGGAGCTATAGTGACTATACTTACAAGGAACCAGCAGATAATGAGAAATAATAATTTATTTATTGATTTTAAAATATATAGATCCAAGGTATTGCAGAACTGCTTCTATGGTAGAGAGAGATGGGAAGTGGTGAAATTGTAATCCATTACATATAGTGAAAGTTGACTCTGTTACTAAATTTAAATGTGCGCTGAGAAGCCTGCTTTGTTGTAGAGATATGATACTGAATATTCTAATGGCAAGCTCTTTGAAAGCCTTGCTAGGTTTTGAGGTTACTGTGCAAACATTGAAACTTTGAATGAGCACCTTTCCCCCTGAATTGCATCCTGAGTGACTATAGGAAAATACCCTTCTCTGTTTAGCTGAGGTTCCCACTCTTAAGGACATAATAATACATATGAAAACAAGAAATCCTGCTGTAAGTTAGTGACTTCTATGGACGATAAGCCACCATTTACAAACACTAGGTTGCCATGGGCATATACATACAACAATACCGTTTTTGGCAGGGATAGACATTCAGCAGTTGCCACAGATATGCTATGATGATATGATGATGATGTCAAGGAGTTAGTTCCGTGGTACAGCAAACCAGCGGCAGGAGCAGGCATGTGCATGCATAGAGCTGCAGTGGCTGCCACATGGAGGCCCACAAAGATGTGCTTGTCAGATGGCTTAATTAGGGCACCTAGTCTGCCATATGTGACAGAACTATGATGTCGATGATAAACAGGGGGTGGCAATGCAACAGCATCCATAGCATATACACAAACAGTACTTATGTGTGGAAAATAAGGAACATTATATGGATAGATAGCTAAAGTAGGGGTATTCAGTTATATATTGACTATATGGGTAACTATAGTAAGGAACATCAAATGTACCTATACTTTGTTCACAGGCAAGGATTAACATATCTAATGCACCTGAGAAATACATTTTACCATAGTAATGCAGAAAATAGTGCTTTTCCTCAGGACTGTGTTTTCTTCAGACTAGTACTTTGCTGCCAGAAACTTACTTTAGACTGATGCACTTCTTCTGTTGTTACTATTCCTTTTTGGCACACAATTTGTCATTTGAAGTGGGGGCATATCATCTTAGACCAAAGATATATCTATATCTATATTTATATCTATCTGTCTATCTATCTATCTATCTATCTATCTATCTATCTATCTATCTATCTATCTATCTATCAATATCTATCTATCTCTAGGTCTACTTTGTTTCATTGAAAGCTCATTTCACTGAATTTAATTCATCCCAAACCAAATTGCTGAAAACTCAAATTACTGAAAACTGATTTCACTGAATCTCATTTCACTGAAGTGAAGTACTGGCAGTGTGTATAGTCTATAAGGCAAGTAAAAGGTTCATAGGTTCATACTAGGCTATCTGCCCTAGGGCATTTATAAGCCTAGCCAGAGTGAGTTTGGCTTTTGCCATCCATTTTAAATTGATTTTGCTATGCCTTTTTTTGAGGTTAGTATACTGTGCCTCTGTCTAACAGTGACACAGAAGTGATAGCCGGGGTAAACCTACGATCTCCCATCCACTCATCAAGATTCCTCTTGAAGAGAGTCAATGTGGGACTCTGCCTAACCTGGACTAGGATTTTATTCTAGAGTGAAGGGAGCCTCTGGGTTATGAATCTGTCCCTCCAGCATGTCCTATTTATTTCAGTGCTGAGGTTCAAGTCTCTCGAGCGCGTAGCTCGATGGGATTTGGATTTTCTGAGGTGCAGCATGACCATTAATTCCGGGTTGGACATGGCTTTATACGTCAGGCACAGATCGCCTCTGAGCAGGCGGTATGCCACTGAGTAGAGCTGGAGTTTCTTTAACCGGGCAGCATATGGCATCTGTTTGAGCCCTTTGATCCTCTTGGTGAGGTACTTTTGGGGTCTTTCCAGTTGCTGCAGGTTTCTGGTAAGGTACATCCCAAAAGGGGCATTGTACTCAATTATGGGCCTGATGAGGGATGAGTAAAGAGGCATGATGACCTCCCCTGATCTAGATGTGAATCCCTTCATGATTAGGTGGGCTATATAAAATGTTTTTCTAACCACTTTGGCCATGTGGTTGTCAAATGAGAGATTGCTATCAACTTGGGTCCCCATGTCCCTAATGACTTCTTCTGTACTTAATGGATTACCACCTATGTGGTAATTTGTGGGCACTTTGTTTTTGCCAAAGGGGATGACTATACACTTTTTGGCATTTAGCTTGAGGCCATGGCTCTGGCACCAGTTGTCTGTTTCTATGAGGCCCTTTTGGAGGATGCTTGTGTCGGCTGGAGAGTCGATTATGGCGCCCAGTTTGCAGTCATCTGTGAACTTGGTCAGCCACAGTCCTTCTGTGTTGACCTGTACCGCCGAGAAATATATATACCGAGCAAGAGAGGTCCCAGGACTGAGCCTTGTGGGACGCCACTTGTAACTGGTTTGGAGTCTGACATGGCTCCAGCAATTCTAACCATGTGGGTTCTGTCCTTGAGCCAGTTTTCAACCCATCTAGTGACATAGGGGGTTATATTTAAGCTGGTGAGCTTATCTATAAT
This sequence comes from Protopterus annectens, assembly GCF_019279795.1. Classification (NCBI taxonomy): domain Eukaryota; kingdom Metazoa; phylum Chordata; order Ceratodontiformes; family Protopteridae; genus Protopterus; species Protopterus annectens. Next base: position 1,652,099,779 of record NC_056725.1, read on the forward strand.
GCCCGAGTGGGGTATTGTATCGAAGGCTTTTGCGAGGTCCAGGTAGGCTGTGTGGACCACCTTCCCCTCGTCAATGGCCTTGGTGGCTGTTTCAAAGAAATTGACCAGGTTTAAGAGGCAGGATCTGCCCTTAACAAAGCCAAACTGGGTAGGATCCAGTGTCTGTAGGTCCCCAATGTCTTTATTTATGAGGTCCATGATGATCCTTTCCATAGCTTTGCAGACCAAGCTAGTCAGGCTTATGGGGCGATAGTTTCCAGGATCCGTTGAGGCACCGCCTTTGTGGAGAGGGACCACTGTTGCTGTACGCCACTCTTTGGGTACATATCCTGTAGTAAGGCTAAGATTGAACAGTAGTTTTATGTTTGGGTTTAGCTCTTCTTGGAGTTCATGTAGGACGCAGCCCAGGACACCATCTGGTCCCATTGATGCTGTGTTGTTTGCTTTGGAGAGGGTGGCTCTTACCTGAGCATCTGAGATGTCAGGGGGGCAGCACTCTGTTGGGATAGATATTTGCCCTTTTGGTGGGGAGGGGGGGGAGAAGTTTGCTCTGAACCTGTCAGCTAGGATGTTAGCAATGTCTGTGGGCTCAGTGTATTTTTTGTCATTTTGGACTAATTCTGATCATATCTGGGAATTCCCACCCAGGTTCCTAACATAACTAAAGAAAGCCTTGTGATTATCCTTAGTGTCCTGTGCAATTTTTCTCTCGAAGCTGGCCTTAGATGATTTTATGAGTGCCTGTAGTTTTTTGCTAATACTGATCAGAGATGCCTTCCCTTTTTGGGATTTTGCTCTATCATGTAGTAGCTTCCTCCTTCTATTGTATAGTTTGTTTATGGCTGGGGTCCACCAGACAGGACGTCTGCCTTTGGAGGATTGGGTCTTGGTTTTATTTGGGATTGCATGATCCATGCATTCCTGAAGGTGTTCATAGAATGCGTTTATAAAGGATTCTGTGGTCTGGGCCATATTTTCCACAGGCCCAGGGGCTTTGAAGGATTTTGCCTCGGTTTTGAGGCATGTGAAATTTGCTTTAGAGAAGTTTTTCACTGTGGTTTTCTGGGCAGGGGGTGGGGTCGGGATGTGAATATCCAGTGAGATTAGTTTACGGTCTGATCTTACCAGTGAGGGATACACTTCTGGTCTGGAGCATAGTGTCCCCATATTGGTGATGATCAGGTCCAGTATGTTTTCCCCTCTTGTGGGAGTGGTAACAAGTTGTTCCATAGCATTTGAGTTTATAAATTCTAGGAACCTTTGGGCTAGGGTGTTGGAGTTAGAGTAATGCTCCCAGTCTATATTTGAGTAGTTGAAGTCACCCAATATAATGGTGTTTGGAGAGACCTTCATATTTTCCAGTATTCTGAGGGAGGCCGAGTGGGGTTCCTGTGTTTGGGAGGGTGGCTATAAACTGGAAGGCTGTTTTACCCACAGTTAGTTGCACATGGATAGTCTCTGATGCTTCGTGCTGTGCCATGAACCTGGAGGTGTGGGTATCTTTGACGAATATTGATACTCCCCCTCCTTTTGTGGTTCGGTCTTAGTTTTGGGGCCGAAAAGCATGATATGAGGTATAACCTGGTAGTGCTGGGGTGTTCTCGGGAGCCTTGAACCAGGTTTCTGTTACTGCACAGATATTGATGTTCTCCATGCTAAGGAGAGTTTTGAGTGCGTGCATCTTGAGGTTTAGACTTCTGGCTTTGAGTAGCATTACTCTTAGTTTCTTGTGATACCTATGGAGGTGGGTTTGTCTTTTGAGCCTTGCCTAAAAAAGGCACTATGGGGGTAGCAAGAGCCTTTGCCAATATCCAAAAGCCCAGGGGTGACAGGTGCAAGCCGTCCCTAGCGAAGCATCGTGGCTTGTCGAGCATGTCATCCCAGGCTGACAGGCATTGGATCCCCTTTGAATGACACCAACACTTAAGCCAATTGTTGAAATTGATCATCTCGTCTTCATATTGTGGCATCATTCTTGGTGAGGGTAAGACGCTACTCAAGGTCAGGGTCATACCGGCCTGGGCTACATGCTCAGAGAGCTCCTCTATGTCTCTTTTCATGTAGTCCAGGGAGGTACGTCTCAGGTCATTCACACCAGCATGGACAATGACTGAGTCATATTTGTACTTGCCTTGGAGTGACCTGAGTGCTTGTGTTATGTGGCGGATCCTAGCACCCGGCAGGCAGCTCACCATGACCTTCTCCTTGTTCAGCCTGGTGAGCGGGACGTCAGTGTGCCTGATGATAGAGTCACCTATTACAAGTGTATCAGGTGTGTTGTTTAGCCTTAAGGGCTGTGACTGTTCGGCACACTGTCTTTTTGAGCTATGTGTTGCACGTGTTTTGTTTTGGGGTAGCGGTTGCTTGTGTGTCTGCTTTGGAGGTCTCTGCTGCTTAGGCAGATTTTTATTTAGAGCCTCCGAGTATGTTTTTGTGTGTTTATGTGTTTGGTTTGTTGTCGTGGTAGGTCTATGTGAGACTGGAATTGTAGTGAGTGTGGTTTCCTTCACCTCCTGACTGGTTACGCCAGTACTGAGCTGAGAGAGCTTAGCCTCCAGTTTGGCTTTATGGTTGCATCTCTCACATGTGTTGGAATTTGTTGGGAGGAGGAGAGGGTTGTCTGTGTACATGAGGCAGTTGTAACATTGCCTCAAGATTCCCAGATTCACCAGCTGGACCGGAGAGGAGATTGACAACTGACCTTTGGACATGCTAGAATAGTATTGGGAATTCCTTTATAATTGAAAAAAAGGGCCAATGGGGAACAAGGTACTCAAGGGGAGTTTGTGAGGGTGTAGTGCTTTTAATTTTTTAGAGCTGACTTATATAATTGCTTTAGTGGGCAAGTGCCAGGTAACTTAAATGCAATGTGTTACATGTAACTTAAATGCAAAAATGACAAACAGTAACTTTCTTTCAAGTGAAACAAGGAAATAAGTACAGTAAGCAATGCAGATATCACTAGGGATCCACAGAAGTGCTAAAAGGCCGCGTTTTAGGTGGAATTAGCATTTCAGGGAAATAAACAAACAACAATCCCCTTTCCCCACTGTAGTGCGAACCTGGAGTTAGTATACATAGTTGATGCATGGGGGGAACAGCCCTCCACATTCGGGGGTATGGGAAGGTGCTGACCCCACTTAGTTTAGATATATATTGTCTTCTGGAGAGAGTAATTTATTGGTGCTGTAAGTATGCATGTCTATGGTTTAAAATGTATCGTTTTGAAGCTTTTGGTAAAATATAATATAAAACCAAACTAGGTGGGGGGCTTCACCCCACACCCCCCCCCCCATGTGGGGGGCACCCCACCTAACTATATATACTAACTCCAGGATCACATACATGTACACATTTAGATCATGTAATTTTTCTTGTGTCACATGATATGGATTTAAATTTCTGTGTTCTTGCATGCTTTATCACGTTGACATAAGGCTATAGCTTTGCACTATTAAATGTTTGCATTGGTTTGGAGCACTTTCTTTTGTCTTTTATAACTTTGGGGTCACAGCACTCCATCTGGCTGCTGAATTTGATGTTTTTTTTATTGTTATGGTTAAACCTGCAGCATGTCAGTGCATTTTAGTATCCTAAACTAAAGCTACTCTTTTTATTGGATTTTATTAGTGCATTTGACTCAAAACAATGGGAATATTTATGGAGAATGTTGGCTAGTTATAACTTTCGCAATGCATTTATTAAAAAGATCCTGCCATACGATTCATCACAGCTACAGTTAGTGCTAATAGACTTTGTTTGGAGCATATTCAACTGCTAAGAGATGTAAGATAAGACTTTCCCTCTCCCTATTATTCTTTCTGCTACCAACAGAAGCATTCGCTGCTCTTTTTTTTAGAAAAGGAAGCCATTCTATACATCATCCAGACTAAATGTTATACACCAGTCACATCACCTTGGTTTGTGGATGATGGTGTTGTCTGGCTCTGGTATCCAGCTGTAGCTATTCCTCACATTTTGGAATTATTTGCTATATCTGTCACTTTACCAGCATTACAGGTCAATGTTGATAAAACCATCATGTTTCCCTAAACCAAGCATGTATAAACAATCTCAATCCTAGATAGTTTATTGAAAATATTAAAATCATTAAAATAATGTTATTATCTGGGTGTCATCATGACATATCCCCTTAAAATCTGCTGGATTCTAACTTTAACATTTTATTGGTTTGATTAGGGACAAAACTCAGACTTGGCATCATTTAAATTTTCCTTTTCTGCACATAACTCGGGTAATTAAAAGGGTACATGGGGTTTTGTTTTTCTTCTACAACTTACCACAATAGGCAAGATCTAAGTGGTGGATAAGTTATAATATCATGAAATTTCTATGGAATGCCCTGATTACCAGGGTCAATAGAAATAATTTGATGTTACCTAAAGTAAAGGGTGGTTTGGGAATTCCCAACCTTAAAGTATATACAGAGGCCTTTGTAAGCTGGCTGATTTTATGAGTCAGGGGTGGTTTGGTAGTTCCCAACCTTAAAGTCTATACAAAAGCTTCTGTAGACTGGCTGTTTTTATGACTCAGGGTAATCCAAGATCTGTTTGTCTTCTTGGCCAAATTAGATGTCCACTGATTTCAATTAAGTGATTCTAGGGATAAAGGTCCCAAATGCATTTTGGATTCACATGGTTTGTAGAAACAACAGAATGTTAAAACGTTCTTCTTCAACCCTCTCACCTTTGTATGGAAAGATGAGAAAGAATATAGTTGAATACAAAGCTCCATGTAGGCCATAAACCACTTGTCTGGATAAAATGGATCAATGAAAATACTATATATGTAAATGACATATGGAGTAAGGATTATCTTCATTTAACCATTTGTATTTATTTATTTTATTTTACATTTGTTGGCCGGGAGTGTCTGACTGGGCTGAAGCCCTTTTTCAGCACAGGCCCAGAGAGAAAAGATCCAAGTAATATAAACAAAATTGTACAATATCAAGATAATTTAAGAAACACTTCCAGTAATGCATAATGCTTAATAGTCAAAGTCAAAAGAGAAAGAACCAATGTAAACAATAAAAGTACGTCATTTTATATAAAGGTGTGTGTATATATATATATATATATATATATATATATATATATGTGTATATATATATATATAAATATATATATATATATATATATATATATATATATATATATATATATATGGATTCACTTCATAACACTGAAAACTCAAAACACTGAAAATGAGAAAGCTTCATAATATAGAAGAACAAAACACTGAAACTCAAAACACTGAAAACGCATATCATACATATACTGAGTTTAAGCAACATAAATTATAGCACTTTCCACCAAGCGTATGCAGGGGGGCAAGCCCCCCTGCACCCCCATGTGGGGGCTGCATCCACCATATCCCCTGCTACTTAAATATATCAACTCCAAGATTGCACTTAGTGTAGTGAAGTGTAATCTTGGAGTTGATATATATAAGTAACAGGAGGTGTGGGGGGGTGCAGGGGTGCTTGCCCCTCTGCTTACACTTGGTGGAAAGTGCTATGATTTATGTTGTTTAAACTCAGTATAGGTATGATATGTGTTTTCAGTGTTTTGAGTTTCAGTGTTTTGAGTTTTCAAGATTTTGAAGTTTCAGTGTTTTGGTTTCAGTGTTTTGAGTTTCAGTGTTTTGAGCTTTCAGTGATATGAAGTGAATATATATATATATATATATATATATATATATATATATATATATATATATATATATATATATAAACATCTTTCAATTTATCCTGGTGGCAATGCTTTACGGTTATTTTCTATATTTTGATCTGTAGTTAATGAGCCCTCTTCAAATTTTGAGATGCACAAAAACATAATAAATTCCCTGAGAATAGTGTGGTCTTCACTTTCAACTATGAAAGACTCACATGCATTGAATAAGCTTTATATCAAAAGATCAATTGCTCTTGTTTTTCATTTGTTTGTTGTAGTTGTGGCTTTCTGTTATGAACACGCTATTGCATATGGGATTTTATAAGGAATTCTAGTGAACAGTGATTTGTTGTATGAGATCACATGACTGTTGTACTACCTTTTAAATTCTGCATTGTTTAAATGTATTTCCTCTAAAGTAATTTGCATATAGTGACAAACAAAAAGGTGCTTTATTACATTTCTTGCTTATATTTGGGCAGCTGTTCATTTTGGCACCATTTTCGTTTTATTTCAGTAGTTTTTTTGTTCTTATCGTTTTGGCTTGGTTAGTTTGTTTCCATGGCATCAGGTGGACCGAATAGCCCAAGTTTATTTTCACAACAGCAAGTTAACACTAATTTAGGCAATCTTACAGCTTTGCAGAGACAAGTAAACACTCACAACAAGCTCCGTGCGCACACAAAATAATACCAAGTCCAATTGTTCAAGTCAAAACTGTTGCACGGAGATGCAGAAATCTGGATACACAAAGTCCGTTAATATTCAACGTGGCTGCCTGCTAGGCACAACATCATACGCTGTTTGAGTTCAAAAAATCAGCTACAAAAGTCACTAATTGCTATTCAGCACAACACCAGTCAACTCCACCGAACAATAACTTGAGAATCACACAGAATCAATAATCCAAGCGTTCAGCAAGGTGAAAGTAAAAGAATTGGTTTATTAAAACATCCGGCAAGCGCTTTTGACAAGGTCTTCTTCAGGCCGTTATACAAATCTTTTTAAAAACATTCACAAACATTTATAAAGGATGTGACATAGACATAATGATGTCACATCCTGTTCAAACTACAATATATTAAAGATACAAAACATTTTCTTAAAACTTTTGGGCACTGCAAAAATGAATCACCTAACATTCTTACTGGGTATGGCAAATTACAGATGCTATTTGCACATACATCAACTAGTGCAGCTCTAAAACTGTTGGCATCAAAGTACATTAAAATAAGTTAAAATGCAAGACATTGTCTGCACCATTATGGCGCTGTAAAATTGAAGTACCTAATATTTTAGTTAGGTATGACAAAATGCAAACGCTATTTCTACATGCATCAACTAATACAGCTCTTTACCTATTATCAAACAAAATACATAAGATCTACATTTGTAGTTTAAATCTTGCTCTCAGTAGCTGCATTAAAAAGTCCTGGTTCACTAGTTGTCAAAAATGCAAAGCGCTAAATCCAACGTTGTATACACAACTAAATACATAAAACAGATGTCCTTATTCACCTTCCAGCATCCAGAAACTATTGCAAATACATGACTGTTATAAATATGGAGGGGGGGGGATGAGGGAGGGGGGGAGGTAGGGGGCAGGGAGTGGGTGTGAGTGTGAATTGGGCTGGGAACCTAATATAGGAGGTCAGGAGGTGGGACTAAATGAGTGAATAGATGATCCTATGAAAGAGGTATAGGGTAAGTGGAAAGACAATGTAGGCAAAGCTACTAGGAATGTAATGGGTGCTGCTAGAACCATGTAGTCAAAGGGTCTGAATATAAACTGAAGATCTGGATTCAACGAATAGGTTTGCCTTTGAGTATGGGCTTGATTGATACCCTATCATTCAGGCCGGGGATCCTATCAGCCCTCAGTCTAACAATCCATTTCACCTCTGCCTGTTCTGTTTTATTACACACATCCCCTCTTCTATTACTAGGTCTATTCAGATCTATTACTTGAAAAACAAAACTGTGTTCATTCGAGGTGTTCGAGATATGTTTGGCCAGTGCATTGGATGAACATTGCACCTTAATTTTGTATACATGCTCCCTTATTCTCTCTTTTAGTTTTCTATCTGTCTTTCCTACGTAGAACGCAGGACAGTGTATGCATGTAGCCAAATATATAACATGTACAGAATCACATGTGGCTGGTGACGTAAATGTATATTCTTGTTTGGTACTTGGATGCGTAAAAACATTGGACTCTTTTATATATTTGCATTGATTGCATTTGTGACATTTCTTAGTTATGTTGATATTGTCACTAACAGGTGCTCCTCTATCTATCCTATTTGGACCACATAACATCTTATGAAGGTTCATTTTATTTTTATATGTAAATTTGGGGGTATCACCTATCACCTTAGAAATGGCTGCATCTGTCAATAAGATGTCCCAATGTTTCTTATAAATGTACTTAATACTATTTACGTCTTGGGTGAAATGTATAGGGATTCGAAAGTATTCATTACTGTTATCAGGTAAATATTCTGAACTCAATGTGTCAACGTGTGGCATAGCAAAGTACGGATGTGCTCTACCTTCCCTTAGGGTATCTATCCCACTAAAATTTTCTTCAATTTCTTCTTCTGTGTATGAGCGGTCTAAAAATTTAGTCCGTAAGTCATCTAACTCACTCAGAAATCCTGGATAATCAGAATTCAATCTAGAGGCTCTCATCACTTGGCTCCTCATAATATTATTGAATATGTGGCCTGGATGCATGCTGCTACGGTGGAGTAATGTGTTTCTGTAACATTTTTTCCTAAATACCCCTGTGTTCAGGCTACCATCAGGTAGCTTCTCTATGTACACATCTAAGTATGGTATGACTTCTTTCGATTTGGTCATAGAAAATTTTAAAAAGTCAGTTGCCATGTTCATTTCAAATTCCAAGCCACTTAGTTCCTCCTCTGTACCACCCCAAATCAAAAAGAGGTCATCAACAAATCTGGTATAGCACAGAGCATATTTCCTAAATATATCAAACTGAAATAGGGATACATCCTCCCAATCAGCCATAATTAAGTTGGCGTAGCTATTGGCACATGAGGTGCCCATAGCTACGCCATCCTTTTGTATGTAAATTTGGCCATTGAAAATGAAGATGTTATTCGTTAGTACTATTTCCATTAACTTGCATATCACCTCTATTCTACCTGCAGAATAAGTGCTGTCCTTCATTAACCGTCTGTTCAGTCTGATGAGTCCATCATGATTTGGGATCACTGTGAAGAGTGACTGGACGTCAAAGGTGACTAATAATCTATCATGTATATCATGCTTATGTTGGATTTCTAACATTTTCTCATACAATTTGATTAAAAACTGTTTTGTATCCCTTAGTATGTAATCATACTTGTTAACTATAGGTCTTAGTAAAGATTCCAGGTATAAAGATATGGGCTCGGTGATCCACCCTCTGCCAGCAACGATAGGTCTCATGGGTGGACATTCACCATCTTTATGTATCTTGGGGATTCCTTGTATGGTAGGTATAGCAGGATGTTCAACTGTGAAATATTTAAACAATTCCTCATTGATTTTGCCTTCCTTCAACATAACGTCTAAACTAGTATACACATTAGATATAATCCTATCAACTATGTTAGTATTAATTTTTTGATAGAAGCTGGTATCATCTAACATTGATTTCATCCATTGCTTATAAAATTCCATATCCATCACAACAACTGGGCCACCCTTATCAGCAGGTCTTATCATAACTGTTCTATCATTCTTTAAACTTGTAAGTGCTTTCCTTTGGTTTGGCTTTAAATTGCCTGCCCATCTCTTATTCCTATTAGCATGGTCATTTTTGTATAAGTCTTGTTCAACGAGTTGAGAGTATGCTTCTATGAGGGGATGGTAACTAGGAACATAAGTACTAGGTTTCCTGAACGGATGTTGTATATCCAAGGAGTTACAAAAATTTAATTTAATTTGTAAGTTACGAATAAATAGTTTCAAATCTATAACACTATCAGTAATGTCGCTTCTAGTAGATGGAATAAAAGTTAAGCCTTTTTCTAGGACAGATTGCTCTTCTTTAGTCAATTTCCTCGTAGATATATTCCATACTAGGGATTTTTGTTCCCTTGCCAGATCTTCTTTAATGTAGGTCCAGTTTGAGTTTGTTCTGCTGGCCTCTCTTTATGTCTCCCCCTGCTTATGGACCATCCTCTCGCCTCTCCCCCTCCTCTCCATTGACTGGCAATAGGGAAAGGGTGGGGTGGGCAGTTGTTCTTACTGGGAGTTCCAGTTCTTACAGCTTTGGTGGATATTTTGTCACAATGCATTGAATCACTGATCATGCAGTTAGAAGCTATGGACCAACAATGTGTCCCTAGTTTAGGACTGACAGCTGCAAACAACTTTACTCCAGTACTGTGCACTATTGTGCTGAACCTACCATGACTATGTGGTTCTGTTTCAGACTTCAATCTACCTAATAATTGCGCAATGACTGTTGCTTCTCCTTCAAGGGAATGAGCTACACCTACAGAAGGGCTACATGTCAATCCTGCTTTGGGGATTATCTGAGTCCCTATATTATCAGACTGGCTGAATGGTTTCTTTACATTGGGTCTCAGAGCATCTACTCATACACAGGGGCAACTGGCTGGAACATCGGCGTTGACCAATCTAACAACACTACTATGACTTCTAAATTAAAATTACTGGATCATAAACTTTTGAAACTCAAGAAACTTCAATTGAAAATTATATATTTCAAGGAATGCTTACAACTGTGGGTTGTTCCTAAGGACCTCCGTTCATACCAGTACTCAACTGAATTGGAGGCTAACTCACCTTTTCATTTAGATCTGCTGAGACTGTTTGACAAACAGAGCTTTGAACTTTTAGAGCTTATGATCAAGCTCTACCCATTCTTCATGGACAACATTTCAAAAGAAGTGCTTGAATTGGATAACAACATGAAACTCAATTTAGACTTTGCTCGTTATAAATTCAACTACTCCAGGATTTTTTCTAGTATTGACCAATACCTAGAGAAATTGAACAGTACTAATTTGAGGAAGCTACAGCAAACCCGTCTAGCATTCGAACAGAGTCCCGCTTATCCATGCCCGCCACTTTCTCAAACATAGTCTTCCCCTAATCAGTATTCAGTGCAAGCACCAGCTAGGGGTGGGGAACAAACAGACAACATCAATAATGGATCTTCACTTAACAACAACGTCGTGAACATCAATGGATGTCCAGAGGGAATTCCTTTAAGAAGAAGTGAAAGACTGCAACAGAGGAATGAAGATCCTCTGAATTCTCAGAATGACAATTGACCACAACATCAAAATTTTTGGAATGCCATGCAGACTGGAGTGATCCTAAAACAACAGAACTGAAAGCAGAATATGAAGAACAAACAGAAATGGAACAAACACAAATGTTGATGTTTGAGCACCAGGATAATTTGGTAATTCTTACCAATAAATCAGGTGACTTTAAAATATTTAACTACTCCTGGGCGGTTGTTGATCCAGTGATTGTTGACTTTTTAGCCAAAGGGTATACTTTTGTTCCCACAAAACATATGAGTGTGGCGAAAACCATTATGGACATTAAATGCTCTATAAGAAAGTTAAATTTAATGGTACTGTTAGGGAATAATAATGATTATAAGGATAATTCCCTTAGAATTTCTAGTACATTCAATTCTCTGGTCCACCCAGTGCTAACTATGTTTGAATGCTTATGTGAACTGGACTTGAGGTATGCATTTAATTCAGCTTCCATTTTCAATCTGGTATCTAGCAGGTTAAAACCCCCTAAAAAAAAACATGAGTAAACTGGAGTGGCAACCCTTAAATTTATTAAGGTCATTTGACATTTGAATTTGCAAACCAGACAAAGGAGGGGATATAGCTATCATGGATCAGAGTGACTACATCACCCGAATGAAGGACATCGTACATACTGAATCCTATGCACCTGCTTCATTGAATGAGGTGATTATAGCTTATTGCCGCATTAAGGGTTATATTAATGACCTATTTATAGAGGCAAAAATTGATGTTGACATGTTTAATTATATGTGTATGCCTTCTCCTAGAATACCTATCCTGTTCAGCATCCCTGAGGTCCATAAGGATTTAAATAACACAACTATAAGACCTTTAGTGGATGTCCATAACTCAGTGACTTACCCTTGCACTAAGATTGTTGACACTATCTTGAAAAAACATCTAAAACATGAAAAGCAAGTTTGTAAGGACTCATGGTCTATTTAGAGAAAATAGCTAGATTAGATTTTAATATTGACCATAGTTTCCTAATGATTGATGTGAACGAATTTATACATCAATCCCCCATCAGGAGGGGATTGAATGGGTAAGCTACATGTTAAGAACAAGGGGAGCCCAACAAGCTGAGATCCATTTAGTTGAAGAACTTTTGGACATCATTTTGACGAACAATTATTTTTTGCTCAACAATGAATATTTTCTCCAGAAAATTGGTGTGGCCATGGGTTCAGCATGTGGAGCCAGCTTGGCTAACCTAGTCATGGTGCATTGGGAAACATAGTATATCAACAAGAAAAGTGAGATACGGGAAACTATTTCTTTCTACACACGATACCGGGATGATATTTTTATCATATTTAAGGAGGATTTGTTACAAGCTGAATGCTTTGTAGATTACCTTAACAACACCACTAACTTCCTGAGATTTACTTTCAGCTATAATGCGGATGAGATAGATTATCTTGATATTCACCTTAAAAAAGATAGAGTTAGGAATAGATTCAATAGATCCTAGGAAAATCCACAGAAAGACTACATACTCTAACTCATTTCTGAATTTTTCTAGTTGCCATCCATACCACCAGAAATGGTCTGCGGTCAAAGGTCAGTTGGTGAGAGCAGCTAGAATCATCACTCTGGATGAAGATTTTACAGTAGAGTGTGACATATTGAAAAATATGATCCTGAGTTGTGACTATCCTAGTGACCTCATTGAGTCCTTAATTGAGGAAGTGAAAACTTTGAATGGAATTTATATCCCTATTTTATATTTAGCCGAACCAATAAATAACTCAAACAGTACTATATTGGCCCAATTTGATTCCAGGGAGGATGGGAATACAACTAACTTCCCCATGAGTTTGACTACAACGTTAGTATCGATAGTTCAGTACTGTCCCATATTATCCATAAGAATTGGGAGATATTTAGGAACAATCCTGTAATAGTGGGAAAGGTAGGAGATGTTCCTAAAACTGTTTCCAGAAGAGGTTGCAACTTGAAGAATCTATTAGAGGTTAGGACCACCAACACCCCAAGACACCCAGGGATGTTTAGGTGTGAGATGTGCAGGTTTTGTAAGTTCATGGATGTAGGTAGAACATTTGAAATCAACAGCCTGGTTTATAGGTCTAAGAACAAGTTCAATTGTAACTCTAAACTAGTTGTCTACCTGGCAAAATGCCAAAAATGTTCAGAGTACTTTATAGGTAAGACAGAACTGAAACTCAAGAAAAGAGATTATGAACACCTATATGCCATTGACAAACACAAAACTGAGAACGCATTAGCAAAGCACATCCTCACAGCAAGTGACCACAATTTCAAATTCAGGGTGCTTGATCAAGTGATCTTGGATGGTAGAGGTAGACCTAGAACTTTGATACTAGAAGAATTAGAACTGTATTGGCAAATACATCTGAATGCATACAGTTACCCAGGCATTAATGATGCATGCTTGGTTGCATGCCTCTTGAAGTTAAGTTTAGTGAGATAATGGATATTTGTTTTTCAAATTTAGAAGCTATAGTAATAGTTTTGCTGTTTAGTATATATGCAATCTAAGTATGAAATTTCCTAAGCAACAAGTCACTGCATTAGTTGATCCAGCATTTTATGTTAAGACTGTATGTGTTCATATTTGTGATTTGTGCTTTAATTCTTCTCCTTCTTAGTGACTTTACTGAAAGAATGTTTTAGTAATATTTTTAGATATTTTTTAGATATTTCTAACTATT